>NC_143097.1:9701969-10005000 GCF_061535455.1 Colias philodice
ATAGAAATGATTTAGTAGTTTTATAGGAGTGATGATTACAGTTAGTACAAATGTATGCTATTACAAGTTTTTTACGACGTTCCAAAAACGTTCCAATTCGTAGCGTATTTTTTATATATCACTACATAGTATAAAACAAAGTCGCTTTTTCTGTCCCTATGTCTCTATGTATACTTAAATCTTTAAAACTTCGCAACGGATTTTGATGCGGTTTTTTGTAATAGATAGTGAGTCAAGAGGAAAGTTTTAGTAGATATATAATTTATTAGGTTTTAGACAAAGCGGGCGAAGCCGCGTGCGGAATAATATATTGAACATGGAGCAACTAAATTGAATTATACCAATACAAGAAGTTAATCTAAATTCTCTTCCTTGAAATAGAAATAACATTAAAATAATATATTTTCTCTAAGCGGAAATGAAAAAAGTGCTATAATTGACAACTTGTTATTTTTATAGACTTCTTATTATTTATTTTTTAAAGACCTAATGACATTATTTTATGTACTTTTTCCATATAAAGGGCGACCTGCTATGAACCCACGGCAAATGGTCAATAACATTAAATCATTTATTTAAGAAGACCATATAAATATCAATAAACTGTGACTCAATAGCCGGAACTCTTACACTTATGAATCAATTATTGGCTATGTCATCCATCATTTTGATAATCTCTGTCATAGTTTGCGAGTGGGTGGTAGCATTCATTATAATAAAGCTTCTCAAATTAGTATAATGTTCATTTTGATATTTAAAATTAATGAATCGTAGTATATATTGCAAGTATAAGGACTGCATTCCAAGTCAGAGGTCGTGAGTTCGATTCCCACTCAGGGCAAATATTTGTGTGATGGACATAAATATATGCTCTGTCTCTGGGTATTAATTATCTATACAAGTATTTATTTAAAATTATATATGTATGTTTATCAGCCATTTGGTTTCCATAACACAAGCGAAAGCTGAGTATGGGATCAGATCGTGCCGTAAGTATGTGAAAATCGTTCTGAAATATTTTTGTATTAACTAGCTTTCCACCCGCGGCTCCGCCCGCGTTTTCAAACAAAAACCCGCATAGTTCCGTTCCCGTGGGATTTCCGGGATAAAACCTATCCTATGTGTTATTCTGATGTATAAGCTATATTGTGGTAAAGTTTCATTCAAATCCATTCAGAAGTTTTTACGTGAAAGAGTAACAAACATCCATACATCCATACTTACAAACTTTCGCCTTTATAATAGTAGTAGGATTATCTATATAAGTATTTATTTAAAATTATATATGTATGTTTATCAGCCATTTGGTTTCCATAACACAAGCGAAAGCTGAGTATGGGATCAGATCGTGCCGTAAGTATATGAAAATCGTTCTGAAATATTTATTTATGTATTAACTAGCTTTCCACCCGCGGCTTCGCCCGCGTTTTCAAACAAAAACCCGCATAGTTCCGTTCCCGTGGGATTTCCGGGATAAAACCTATCCTATGTGTTATTCTGATGTATAAGCTATATTGTGGTAAAGTTTCATTCAAATCCATTCAGAAGTTTTTACGTGAAAGAGTAACAAACATCCATACATCCATACATCCATACTTACAAACTTTCGCCTTTATAATAGTAGTAGGATTTAACTATTTGTAGATTATAAGTTGTTGAGCTATTATTTTAACTAAAATAACGTTCTTAATAGCAAGTGTCTGCAAATAAAAATTATAATTCGACTGACTATAATGTGATTGTATGATTACATATTTGTTAGTTTTAGAAATAGATTTGCGGTTTGTGGTTTTAATTGAAGTGTTTAGGTAAGGGTTGTTAATCATTTTCAATACGTGTTTGAAATTATTACACACACAAAATGATTGACGTCAACAATTCAATCAAAAAATACCCGTTTACGTATTTTATATACTTACAAAAAGATTAGTCCGGGATACATCGCCCATTTTTGCAAGTGATTACTATCAAGCTAATTTTTCGTGAGTAGCTTTATTTTGATGAGATGCCCAATAATTTCATGTACGAAACTCTCGATTGTGGTAGCTTACAGAGGTAACAAGGATAAAAATTTTTGATTTGACGGTTCTCAAATATTTATTACGCAATTTGTAGGACAATATGTCTGTTGAATTATATAAGTATTAAATAAGTGAAAATAAAAAAATCAGCTGGTTAGTAATCATTTATGATGACTTCGTTATCGATACACATTGGAAAGGGGGACTCTTTGATCAAACCATAGATTTTGTAGGACAAATATTTTTTCGAATAATTTAGATAATTATCTTGAGATTGAACAAAAAAAAACATTCAGTTAGTAATTAATATTTGTGAACCATCAAATCAAAATATTTTATCCTTGTTTCCTCTGGTAGCTACCACAATCGAGAGTTTCGTACATGAAATTATTGGGCATCTCATCAAAATAAAGCTACTCACGAAAAATTAGCTTGATAGTAATCACTCGCAAAAATGGGCGATGTATCCCGGACTAGATAGCATATCTTTGATATAATCTATCATTACTTAAAACCCCTCTTATACGCACTTATTACCAAACTCCCAGCTTGGGTCATATAATTTTTCTTAAAACTTAAAGTGGTTAGATTAGACGAATACATGAAGGCATTCTGTTCGGTTTCCATTGAAGTGGGCACTTAAACAGTCGTAAACCACCATACCATGTTATTGTGATCTTTATCAGAGATGTTTTACTGTCCTTAGTGTATCCTAGCAACTAGTTGTTTGTTATGTTATTGTACATACGTTCATACTTATTTATACATATAAGTACTTACTTATGTAAGGTAAGGTACTCGTAATACCGTTGGGTAATACTTAGGAAATTTAGGAAATAAAATGTCATATCTTTGAGTTTTTGAGACGTTCTTTCAATGATTTCGATTAGATATATCTGGATACCTGCAATAGCCAGCAATAATTAAATAACTATCAAATTAATATTTTGTGCTATTAAAATAACGTTTATGAATCCCGTTAACGAAAATTAATTCAGTACACATTAGATTACAATATTGCAAATTGCAATGTAAACAATAACTAAGTTGCATTTTCATAAAGTTGAAACTGTATAATAAGTAATACTAGCTTTCCGCCCGCGGCTTCGCCCGCTTTGCCTAAAACATAATAAATTATATACTAAAACCTTCCTCTTGAATCACTCTCTCTATTAAAAAAAACCGCATCAAAATCCGTTGCGTAGTTTTAAAGATTTAAGCATACATATTAGGGACATAGGGACAGAGAAAGCGACTTTGTTTTATACTATATAGTGATGATGTGTATAGTTATAAGGTTCGAAGTGTTTACAATTTACATGAAGCAAAATCAACATAACAACGCGGTCTACCGCGCACTGTTTCACGATTAAACACCGCTCCAATCCGACTTAAAAATAAATCAATAACCAATAACACAGGTAAAAAAAACTGAGTGCTTAATAGACCAGTGTCCACGGCTAGACATGATTTAGAAAAAAAAAATAGTGAGCAACAGGTGCGGGGCGTTGACCTCGCTTACATCAGCGCGGGAAAAAATGGCGTATTAAAATCTCAGTTGTCAATTTCCTTATTATGTTTCGTTTTTTCGCGGCTTTGTTTATTTTTATTTGAGCTGAATAGAAGAATTTGACACAGGTGTGTCGCGATTGTATTTTTTAATGTTATTTAGTTTTCCTCTTAGAAATAATGTTATAAAAAATATGTACTTTTCGCGAGTCGACAATGGACAAAAGAGATACGATCACACTCAAGGACTTCAAAGATTTAGTTGTATGTGCCACAATTACTGTAATAGGCCTTTATACTTTATGGGTGTGTATAAACGTACCACCTAACTACCTTACTTTGTGATCCTTTATACAATTTAGCGTGGAATATGTTACCAAATACCAAGTAAATTTAAAATAATTCATACAGATAACATCAGAAATAAAACTTTACATGTTACTGTGGTTTAAATTAGTACCTACGTTATTTTAATCTATTTTAATCAATTCTAAGTTGATTAGCTAATAAATTCCTTAGCTAATAAAACCTTTTTTTCGCACATACAAAAAGCCTACATTTAAACTCGAATCCACCGTTCACATGAACAACGTAAGTGTATTTGTATTCAAAATATAATTACCATTAGGGTTATCGTACAATTGCCTCGATGGAATGAAGTCATTCTCTGCCTAATGAACAGTTTCCTGTCTTAATCAATGACTCGACCGCGATATCTCGACATTTCGAGGGCCAAAAAAAATTTATTAATCGCCTTGCGAAAAAGTGAACATGTGTTCTTAGAAATTGTCTTTTTTATAAAGGGCGCTTGCTTTGTCGTTTAACAATGCTACATACATCCGTTTGTAAGTTTGTAACCTATTGAAGAAATAGTCCTATTTCCTGAGTTCTTAAACTTGTAGAAATGATGCTAAAACGGTAAAAGTAATACATATAAGGGACAATTTAGTACCTTGCTTTACTCCCATCGGGGTTTTATAAGTTTAACGTTTATCTGTATATGTTATGGATTGTTAGATCTGTATTTTTTTTATAAAATATGTGTAATGTATGTTAAAGGGTTTTAATAAAGACTACGATCTATGCCAAAAAGTTTTTTGTCAAGATTTATTGATATTTGAAGCTTTCAGAATTTGAGAGAAGTAAATTATTCCTTTTTACTTATTCCGTTACGCAGCTTACGCTTGCGCGGGACTTTTGAGTATCTTAATAATGTAATTTGAATACAACCTTAGAAATTAAAACAAACAAGACAGAATCACGTTCTACTTTTACTTTTAGAACCAAAATACAAAGCCGAGAAACTAAAACGGTAGTCACGAATAAATGTCTATTTTTAGCTCACTTTAAGGTAAATTAATAGTACAAAGGGGCATCCGGCCATAGGTTTTTACGCTTTGGAATGCCGAATTTCAAAATGTGTCAACAATTGAGCCCTTATTATCATCGTTTAAAGCACAAAATGCATTGGCAGCCCTGTTGCTAGGGCCCTAAATTTTACTGTTTACAAGTGGATTTTCAATTTAACTAAGTTTTGGAGGCATCGGTAGTCATGGTGACTCGTAAATGTGTGATCTTTTTCAATGCGATGACGCTTCTTTTCGTGGTAATTACTTCGTGAAAGCAAACAAATCAGTTTAAAATGAGGCGCAAATAATTGAGACATGTACATTTTGTGCTTGAAGATTAAGTATATCATAACTATTATTTGTACTGTGTAATTAGTAATCTCTAAAGAAATCTGTAATGTATGTAGTTAGAGTATAACCCTATTTATTATTATATATTTTACTATTTATTAATTCATAGTGGGTGTCATACGTATATAAGAAGGTATCCTCCACCTACTGCAATGAATAATCATACGTCTACCGTAGTTTTGCTATTGCAATCATTACATATACATATCTCGATGATTGCAAATTGCAATGCAGTTTTAATAATTTTTCATCGCGACACGTGCAGTGGACTGTGGAACAGAGGTAAAAGGCGTTAGAATTAATAAGTCGAATTTCGGCTACTATACAAAATTAGTTATATAAAAAACATGTTTATTTTTTTATGTTTCCAAAATAAGTATTTTTCAATAGATACACGTGGTCTACAATTGTAGTCCCTTAACAGTTCATTCGCCTATAATGACAAATGGATAAAAAATTGAGCGTACATATAATTAAGTAGCAAAAACTGTCGTCCATAGTAATCGTTAGTTATTTTTTATAATGAAATTAATCGGTAGTTATGTGTCACCATAGTTAATTATTCTTCGATATTACCTACTTTAGTAACTGTAAAGTTATTTTTAAAGTTTTCGTAGTGTGGGTTTTTTGGGTTTAATTATGGTACTGCTTGATAAAAATTTTTTTACTAAAATAAAGTAAAATAGTTACTTGACTTAGGTTTTTTTTATCAGAGATAAGAATAATTTTATTCATTGTTTTAATTTTTATCACTTATAATACCACAAGAGCTTCAAAATTATCGGGTATTTTCCGATAGGTTCGTTGCAAACAAATGAAGGAGTCAAGTTTTTAGTCAAGGTTAAAAAATTTTCCTGAAAAACTTGACGACTTTATTTGTTTGCAGGGAACCTTGAGGGAAATGCCAGATAATTTTGAAGCTCGTGTGGTTTTCAGGAGATTATTTTTCCGTCCCAAATGTCGGCCAATAATTTCACAATTGAATTGAACCTGTCAGTTTGACGTCAACGACCAAAGAAAATTTTCAAAAAATTATCAGTATAATCAGTGTTGCCAAATCAGCTCTTTTAGAGCTAAATTTGGCTCTATTTATCAATTATCAGCTCTAAAAAAAACCATTTAGCTCCTTAGCTTCTTTTTACGACTATTCTAGCTCTTTTTCAGTTTGCCATACGACGGTAGCTTTTTGGCTTCAAATCCACAATCCACACACGAAGTGAAGGTTTATTATTATTGAACGCAGCCATTTCGTATTGTACACGTATTGTACCAAACCATAGATCATATAGAGATTTTCCCCGCCCGCCCGAGGGAATTCCCCCACATTCGCCGTACACGATTTCTTTCTTGCGCTTTCATTACAAATGGTATTCATTCATCTTACGTATGTGGAAACTGGAAAGTTTAGTCATTTGAGAGATTAGTGTTTGTTTTGTGATAAAGTTAAGTTTGTTATATGAAAGTGACTGAAGTGAAGACTTTATTGTGAAAATTATGTCCTGTAGTAAACCATACACCCAGAAATTCCGCCAGGAATGGCTCTCTGAGCCCGATTTTCAGGGCTGGTTAAAAGAAGTCAGCAATGATAATACAAAAGCCTTCTGCAGTTATTGTCGATGCGAAATAAACGCAAAAAAAATGACTTAATTAATCACATAAAGCGCAAAAAACAATGGCTTCATACAACAAGGCTGCAGCAGGCCCAAGTGGAAGTTCCTTGGTGATTGATTTTCACGATGATGACAACATATATTACTTATGGTCAGATGAAGATTAATCATACCTAGTGCCCTAGTGCTATTATTAAGAACAATGTTTTTTATTGATTAAAATATAATAAGTTCGAATGGTTTTATTTAGCTCTCTTTAGCTGATAAAGTTAGCTCTTTTTCAGCTCTTTTTTGGCACAACACTAGCTCTAAGCTTGACTACCAAGTTGGCAACACTGTATAATACCATGTAGGTTGTACCACGTGACGTCGACTGGTGCAATTCTATTGGTCGATATTTGGGTCGGAAAAATAATCAAACGTAAACTATGCAATAAAATAGCACATTTCTAAACATTTTGACATTCTGTAGTTTATTGAACCATCAGTTAAAAAAAAAATAAAACAAACAGTTCTTAGAATTAGCTTAATTAAAACATTAGCGAACAAACCTAGAAAAAATCTTCAAACGTCTTGTATTACAGCAGTCATTCCATGATATATGTCGCTAATGATAGACCCATTCAGAGATATAATGTTTAATAATTAATTGAGCATCGAAACGATCCATGGGGCTTCATTATTATTTTAAAAGATTTGTCACCGAAATAAGTGTGCGTTTCCACTGTAGTGAGGTACTGTTGTCTAGGATGACTTTTATTAACAACTAGCGGTCCGCCCCGGCTCGCCCGTGGTACATGTTTACGTTTTCTCTACATAAAAACCATCCTCGTACTTCAAGGAATATAATAAAAAAAGAATTATCGAAATCGGTTAAGCCGTTCTCGAGTTATGCGCTTACCAACACATTTTGCGATTCATTTTTATATATAAGAAGATAAGTTTAATTATCGTTTTTGGTGATTTTGTGATATGTATTGTTATAGATAAACGTAATGACAATAAAGCTTATACACATAGTACGAAACTCTGTGGCGAAGCTTAGATAATTGTTATTATAGTAGAATTTCTAATATTTTATGACTCTAATTCAATAATTCGTTCATAGAAGAAATTTTTCGATATTGCAAACATCCCGAAGATTATTACCTAACAATATTCATTATCTAAAAAGGATAAGAAACATACATTTAATCATCAAATGTGGATACAAGCACGCTGCAAGGCTACACCATAACATTTCACCGTTTATTTCTTCAATAAAAAAGAAACAATTCATATTATATACGAGATTTCAAGAATCTTACTAATCCATATATTCATATAATGTCACAAGTTCTAATTCCACATCAAAAAACCTTACAAATTGAAGACTAAAAACCTGAACTAGCTGTTGCTAGTTCTCGTTATTACAAAAACCGTGTCGTCCAACAGTGGACACGATCACTTATCCGTCACATATGTTCACAGCATGTGACAATAGCGCAGGTGGCATCCACATCCACATACATCTATAATTACCGATAACTAGCCTGTTGGTCCGATATATTCGGCCATTCAATGCCTTGTGAATCTGTGAATGGTTTGCATGTGTGCGAATTGCGTGTGTGTGTATGTTCTAATGAAGAATGTTACTAGGTATGCCAAATCCCTTGAAATTGTGTCTCAGTAAAGCCTGTATGTATACAAATACACTAGTTTTTGTCGTATTCAAAAATACCAAGTAGTTTTGATTTCATACGCATTCAAAGTTTCGAAAAATATCGAGTCCCGCTAAAGTCACGTGACCGCTTGTGACGTCACGTCACAACGCGCCGCGCGGCCGCGCTCCCGCGCTTAGTATCAAGTCGGCAGCGCTGTAGTAGGTGTTATACTTAGCTTGCGCAGTATTTTGATGGGTTTTCGTCCGCGAATTTCGTTAATAGTCCAATAATAGTAATTATTATTCTAAAATAACAGTCATGCCAAAGTTTCATCTTTATTTAATAGTTTCTCAAAATATTCTATACGATTGCGTTTTTGCACTGCTGATCTCTGAGGTTTATCTTCATTTTCCTGCTGACATTTGAATTTGTGTGGAACTATACCCTGTTTTTGTTTAATTCTTCCCCGACCAACTTATATTTTAGTATAGTTGTCCATATCATTCTCAACTTAAAACAAGAAAAAATCTTACTAGCCATCTACCTATACTAGCCCATACGAGCAGAGCAGAAGCACAGTCTAGTATATATTAAAACTTGTATAGAAAACAAAGGATAACGCAAAACAGCTGCAATGTTCTTAAAATATTTTTTATTTTATTTTCTTTATTGGAAAACATACCGAGACAAAGACAGAGATATATAAAACAAAAAAAAAATCTTATTAACTAAAAATACATGAAAATGCCTCCTTATAGTGATTTCACTGTGAACATATAATATTATTTTTGCCAACACCCAGCAGTAGGAAAGACAAGGAAAAAACCACAAAAGACAATCGTTGATTAATATTTTCATGCGTACATAAAGACGGAGGTAAATAGGTCTACGTATTTGCAAAATCTTTACATATTAACATTCTTATATGTTCAATAGCAATTTTTTTACATTCATTTTGTAAGACGAAGAGGAACAAGAAAACATATCAAGATCATTCATATAGGTATTATAAAAACTAGACATTCTGTGAAGAGGCACATGAAGACCCATATTGGTTCTGGCGGTTGGTATATGAAATAAGTCTTTTGAGCGTGTTGATCTGGATGGGATGCGATAATTTATTAAGCTAAGAAGTTCTGAACAGGCTATTTCTCCTACGCAGATTTGTAATATGTTATTATAATATGTAGTACTATGTAAGAACACGGAAAATTCTGACAGCAAAGGTTTTACTTTACACCTCTGACCATTTTTTGTTTACGTCCTTTGCAACTATAAAAAACAACTTATCCGGCGAATTGGTAGTTGTATTTTTACATTTAGGAACAGCACATCATTTTCTGGTATTTGGATTGGACATTTTTAAAAGTATTTAATTATAATTTCGACGTCACGGGCGCGCTATCGCTAGCGGACTGAGTGAGCCAGATTGAGCGTGTTGTGGTGTGACGTCACACCATCACCGGGCGTTTACAACTTGTTTTACTTCTAAATCGGAAACTAATTGACGTATCGAAGTAATTTTTTCACTAGTATTTTTTATTTTTGACAGAGAATATGGAGTGCTAATAATCAAAATTAGTGAACATTCTCCATTCAACAGTATGACGTGTTTGTGTACAGTAATATAGAATGCGAATTCTGCTTTATTGTAAGAGAATATATGATAGGATTATATAAAGGTAAGGGTCGATTTCTAAGAGGAGAGCTTTATACAAAATGTTTACTACAGCGTTTACGTCGAAGAATACATGACATCTTGTAGGTAGTCTATGTAGAGGATGGAGTCCCTTTACCAGTAATATGGTACCAACGACAAAAAGCTTTATTTGTTCTGATGAAACAGCACATAACAGGACATTATGTCTTATTTTTATGGTAAGATATTTTTATGAATACCACCACTTAAAAGACGCTTGTATTCTCTTACATATTCACATCCAGACCTATCAAGATCTTCGTTTACAAAAAGCTTTAATAAGTTCCGAACTTATAAGCTGACCAGTCGATATTAACCGTTCACCACACAATAATATCGGTTACATCTCAAGACATAATGGGTACTTTCATCCCAAGCATCTCCGGGCGGACAAACGCGCGAAACAAGCGTAAAACATTCAAATACCTTTACGCTCATTACCAATGACATGATCAGACAGCCGTAAAATCGATCCTTGCTTACTGTACAACACATTGCACCGTTTACAATATAACATCACGCTATTTTCACCTTTAACACTATGTCATAAGCAACAGAATAGCGTAGCGCTTTTTGTCCTTAACCCCATCGATGCGTCGCTATCGGTCTAGTATATCATCTTTTGTGCTTTTATGGCGTCGAATTAAAATTACGTCACAATTAAATGTATGTAATCGATTAAAAGATTGAATTCCGCATCCCGAAGTTCCTTTCGAATAGTTTGTACTAAACGTTTTCTGGCGTAAAGGATTGTGATTATTTGATACAGGCGATCCAAACATGAGAAATTGTTTCTGTTTTTATTACTAACAGTAGGTATATCGGATGAAATAAACGAACGTAAATCCTATTTACCCTATTAACATACTTGGAAAAGCTAGAAGTAAAAACTCAATTGAATATGCTGAATGAAATGAATAAAGTTCATAGTTATATAAAGATTAAACAAATTCCTCTAAGTCTAACCACTATCAAGAAAACCCACAACTGCGTTTAACCTGATACGTACTTGGTCGTTAATGTTGTCATTCGTGTTTTTTCAAAACCATAGAGTTCAAAAAGCAGTCAAGCCGAAACTTAGCTAGTTTGAACTGATCAAACGCGACAATAACGTCCATAAAAGATAATTTACAACCTATATTTCAAAGGACGCAGACCACGCAAAATATAAGTTATTACTGTGACATTATACATTGCTCTCATATCCCATAACATTCGCTGTATGACATTTAAAATAACCCATAACCGTGGTTCGATCAATTAAAATTTATTACCATCTATCGTTGGCTCAATAACATGACAAAGGTGGACCTAGGGTACTACTTAGGTTATTGTCCTGCGAAAGATTATTAAATTACCATTTTATGCCTTCAACGTTTAACCTCTCTGAGTTTGCTCGCTAATCGATGTACGAGTACCTAACGTATGTGACAATAGCGCGCGCATCTGATTTTTGAAATCTTAACGTAGGTAGGTATTCAATGCTCAATGAATTTAACATTGCAATTTTACGAGAGCGTAGAGTTACAATACAATCATTGTTTGGAAAGAGTGGCAAAACTATAGATAAAAATAAACATCTATTCATTCAAGTAGGCAGCTTTCAAAAGCACCAATTAGGTTCCTATCACCGGAAGGCAGTTTCTACAATGAAGAATAGACAACAAACTCTAGTAGTTGTTGTTTTTTTAAACAGCACGAGACCCACCTCGTAATCAAACTTTTTGTATTGTTTCCCCGTTTGAAAAATGATTAAAAATACTTTATACAACGTGGAACAAATAATTTACTTTTTGCCATCGAAAAAACTTTGATTATCTACCAAAATACAATCCAATTAAGGTTTTTAATAATAATGAAGGTTTCAGTGTTCCCGTTTAGAAAACATAAAAAATCGTTAATAACGAAGAAAAATATTAAAGGTTATCCGGGGCCGTCTAATTGACGCCTCGCAGAAATTTACACGAGCTGTTAAGACGTAATTACATTTTAACACGAAAACGCTTAACAAGAAAATATTGCAACTTCAAAATTGGCCCCATCCATCACGGCGCGGTGTAAAAACAGGTAAAAACGCTTAATCTATGACAAGTGTAGTCCTTTCACTTGCCCGCATGCGTTCAGTTTCAATTACCTCTCGCCTTGAAGGAAACCTGGGAGGGAGCGGGAGGGGAATAGATATCTGCATACACAGGAAAGAGCGAGGGATACAAACAAATCGTGGGGTCGTAAAAACCATGCCATATGTCGTACGACAGATGGCCCAGACCGCAGCTCGTCACAGGTTGATTTACTTACGATGAGTTGTTGTCAATTTAAAAAAAATACTTCGACATCGGAGGTGAAAGTTTCGAGGATAGGGTTACAAAACACAACAAACCTTGCGCAAAGGCTTGAGCAAGGATAACATCAGTATCTTCATACATTGTAACAATTTGAAACAAACATTTGACATGCACATGACATGCACCGTGAGGAAATATTTTTCGAACTGTATTATTACGTATTACGTATATTGTAAATATGTATATCTTATATCAAACTACTACTCATTATACATATTTTAACAAAGCACATTATCAGATTTAAACAACAAGAAGCAGACAGTAGTTTTGTTCTATCACTACATAGTATAAAACAAAGTCGCTTTCTCTGTCCCTATGTATGCAAGAGGAAGGTTTAAAGACAAAACAAGACAAAGCGGGCGAAGCCGCGGGCGGAAAGCTAGTTCTTGTTTATATAAAGCTTTGATCCGAACTCGATCGTATCTTGTCAAATTCAATTGAGTAAAGGTTGAAAAAATTAAACTATACGGTACATTTTACAATTTTTATTTTACTACTAGCGGTCCGCCCCGGCTTCGCCCGTGGTACATGTTTACGTTTTTTCTACATAAAAACCATCCTCGTACTTCCAGGAATATAATAAAAAAAGAATTATCGAAATCGGTTCAGCCGTTCTCGAGTTATGCGCTTACCAACACATTTTGCGATTCATTTTTATATATAAGATTCAAAATTCCTTTACATATGTCAGAATAAATAGGTTAAGGTCAATTTGATGAAATCTCATCTTGGGTGAATATGACCCATAAGATACAAGTTCCTGCATTCAAAGACGCCTTCACTACGAAATAAAAAAGAGAAAGAATTGCATTTGTTCAAGGCCTTATTATGACAATGTAATAATTAATGGTGTGAAAAAACTTCGAATCTACATAAAAACCACCATATCTCGTTTCAACTATTAGGTAAATCGTTAGAATCTTCACACTCGCGTACACAAGTAAATAAAAAATAAACGTGAAAATAATAAAATCAACCGTCACGCTTATTAATTCGCTGAGTCGTTACATAATAATATTTATGAATGATACAATCCCTTTAATTGCTTATTTAGATAGAAATCTTCCTGCGCGAGCGCAGAAACGGGCGTGACGTCAGCGGGCGATGACCTCTATGGGATTGGGTTACAATATGGATCAGTGCAATAATCTGGTGCAAATTTTTAAACATTCTTTTTTTATATAAACAATATTAAAAAAGCTTTATGCCATTAACCGACAACCGACATTCTTAAGGTTTTTTAACTAAGTATGCAAATGAGATTTACAGAATTTTTAAAATTGCCTGTAAATTGCCTTATTAAAGGCCATAATCTATCAGCAGAGTAAATTTTAGCCGTATCGATTCTGTTTACAAGAGCTTTGCAAGCTTTTTTATAGGAAGGAATATTCTTCTATGGTCTTTTTTAATAAATAAAATGAGTCTAATATTAATGAGGAAAATACGGAAATGGGATACTTGATGAAACAATATTTAGTCATTAGTGGCATAAGGTTAAGATCAAATCTTCGTAATGCTAGTTCAAAATATCTGGGTGCATTTAACGAAAAGAAGAACCGCAAGCATAATAAACTAAATTATAATAAAAACTAAAAATAGCACTGCAATAATAAAACGAAATCATAATGCAATATGTGTAAATATCATAAAATTATCATTTATAGCATCTTGCATATTCACGTAATATGTATAATTAAGCCGAAAATAGACATTATCAAAACCAACATTTCAAATCAACTAATTGTTTATTCCCTCACAAGTCACAATTTATACATCTCTTTCTCTCTTCAATGAAGCTCTATTAAATAGACTGAGAAAGAAAACTGCTTAAGTAGTCCCTTAAACGGTAATAACACCTCTAAATAACTGAAGATATATCACAGAATGTGATTCTATCAACATTACCATAAAGCTAGATATAACTTCGTCCGCGCTTACCGTCAAATTAAGAAGATAAGGTTTAGACAAGAAATGATCATTACCATAAATTATACAATTATCGCAGGCGTGACTCTGAGTGCACATTAGCTTATGTTTTATGAACATTTTCGTATGAATTATGCTAATATGAAGATAAGCCTTAAAAATTATAATTAGGTTATAGAATTAATAGACAGAAACAATTCGGTTTGTTTACTTTTACATGAAAAAAATATATTACTTATTCATAAATTCGTGCGTTGTTTGATTATCATTAAGTCTGTTTTATTACTGTTTATGTAATTGGTTATTAAAAGGGCTATCTCTTATATCTCGTCATATCCAGTAGTTCAAAAACACATAAATTTATATTTTAGAAGAGGTTTATTTGATACGAAATCTCTACCTATACATTAATATTTCTTCATTATACGAAATAAGCACTTACTCGTTGTCCAAATCACTTTAAAATATTAGCTATAACTATATATACCTACATACATACATAACCTAGTCTTTTTAAAATAAAAATATCTCTACATTCAGCTTAATATGTACTTAAATTTATGTACATAAAGTGCTGTATCATCAAATATTATGTTCGAAAACAAGAGTGTCATTTATCATCCCTTAATTTTCTTGTATCACAACACATTTTGATTACAAATCATAATGAGTTGAAATTTACGGCTTATCTTCAAGAATATTGTCGGTATTTTGAAAAACATGTTTCCATTTCATAAATCCTACGCACAGGTAATGATAATTTTAAAAATCTTCCGTTAATGTCTTCCTACATACATTTCAATGTTTCCAGGAAGCACCTTTTAATACTGCGTATGCTAAACACATTGTTAAAAGTTCTTTAATGCAACCCACATAGTTAACACGAAATCTCACATAGTATTAACGAAAAGCATTTATTCGCTCGCATAAATAGCCAGAAAACAAAACAATGTTATGACACGGTTTCATCGCATGAAACTATGTAGATAATTTTAAATTGGACTGCGGGAGAGAAAACAAAAGAAGTCATCTGACCTAAATACATGTGGGTGTTGAGAGAAAATAGTTAAATATATCTGAACACGGAGGAACAGCTAAATGTTAGGCGTTCTTGTGTAGATATACAATACATGTACATGTTTGAAACATTTAGAGTCTGGCCAGACAAAGCTGAACCCAGTAAAGGGCGGCTTTAAAAAATATGGACCTGGTAACATCGGCTTAGATTTTTTTTTCATAATTTTGATATTCTTAGAGGTGATCATAGTATACGGGTATATAAGGTACACAACACAGCAGGGTTTAAAAGTAATTAAAGGATGTGGTAGCCCTGTTAATAAAACATTTGACTTATATATTTTTTTTTATATTTACTAATCATTGTAACTCTTTGTATTTACTAATCATTGTAAATAAAAGCTGCCGCACAGCTCTCTTTATAGTTTTACCCATATTTCAACACTAAAACCAATAAATTTGCAAATAATTTGAACCGTTTTCAACAAAACTGACAACTAACTACGCGGAAACGCCATGATGAAATTCCAGACAGTGTGGCCGCTACAAAAAACACTGGGTTCAGCTTTGGCTGTCCAGACTCTATTTATTTAGTCATGTATTTTATTAAAATGCTTTCACAAAAACTTGATTCGAACGTCCGTATATTTTTAATAAAAAGCACATAAAACAGGAATACTTTGGCATTCTCAATTTAAGTTTTTGAAGATAAGAATTACGAAATGTATGTACTAGATTAACTTATCGCTTTTATTACTAGTTCTATAAATTATGTTTTATATGAGGCAATAAACCAGTGCACCAAATTTTATCAAAATCCGTAACCAAACAAAAAGAAAAATATGTATTCACATCTTCGCCACAACTACTCGATTTACAGTTAATTATAAATATTAAAACATAAGAATCTAAATCAAGCTACCATATATATCATACGTAAAAAGCAAACTCTTGAACTTTTGCACGAATAAGGAAAAAAATATAAACCAAAGCAATGTATTATGTAACCAAAAATATGAATAATTTACTCATAAACATTGTTGCATCATCATCAACATGGTGACTTCATACCAGCCCTATATAAGGGAAATCTATCTATCTTCTATTTATGAACTGAAAAGACTTTCCACAGATTAAAAAATAAAATCCATTCAACAACTTAGTCTAAACATAACTACAAAATACAAATAGGCTTGCTTCAGGCAATCCCTGGAGGCGTTTTCCTTTAAATACAATTTTTCAGACGATATGAACATAGAATGAATTAAAGCGCCCTTCGGTCCTTAAGACGTAGTTGTCTGCCCGCCTAAAGTTCACGCCGCCCTTCGTCACAGATCAATCAAGGGCACGCAGACGTGCCTTAAAGGGCCCTACAAATTCATTCACTAAGACTAACAAAAAAAACCCTTCAAAATATCTCTGTTATTATTTGTGGACGTTAAACAACTGCGTAAAATAAACTCTGTTAAATTTAGGTGGGAGTACTTCCGTATTTAAATTCCCTATTGTAGCTAATACAAGTCTTTAGCTACAAGGACTGTTAAATCATTCTTGCTATTAATTTGTCAGCTTAAAAGATCCGGCGATAAATCGATTATTCATTTAAGTGGGAGTGTAACAGGATACAAACATGCATTTATGATAGTAAAACACCGATAGTTGCTCTCCAAGTGACTTTAAACCAAGGTTCTGCGAAATACTGACGTACGTAATAATCGCGACATACTTCGTACTAATTTACTTACCAGAATAAATGAACGACATTTAAAAACAAGAATAAATCTAATCTAGACATCTAAGTAACAGACTAATTACCCAAATCATAAAACTGATTTATCTTGCGTCATATTGAGATTTCCTCATACTTTTGTCGAATTTTATTGGTCAAGTGGCATTTTTTATTTACATAGTTATGCGATCTAGTTATGATTGGATTAATTATGTGGAGATAGAAAGGCTTTGGTCTGAAGGTGACGTGCATCGATGCATACATTAAGATAACGGTTGTAGTAGTAGAAAGGAATTAGGTATTTGTAGCGTACAATGATAGGAACTTTTAACTTCGATTATTGATAAAATCTTCTTCAATTTTATTAAAAAACTAGCGTTCCGCCCCGGCTTCGCCCGTGGTACATATTTACGTTTTCTCTACATAAAAACCATCCTCGTACTTCAAGGCATATAATAAAAAAAGAATTATCGAAATCGGTTCAGCCGTTCTCGAGTTATGCGCTTACCAACACATTTTGCGATTCATTTTTATATATAAGAAGATAAAATCCGGTTTTAATTTGACCTCATATGGCTCCTAATTTATATAGTAGTAGGAAGGAACGAAACAAGCTAAAGGAAATTGTTAAGTTGAAATAAATAACATACACAACTATAGTTTTAATATTGTTTAAAAGTTCCTTGAATTGTATGAGCATTAACATAAACCTTTTACGAACGTTCATAAATCAATGTCCACAGTGGAGTATCTGTTCCTGCATAATCTTTGTCCAATTTCCCGCTAACTACGCAATAGCTCTGAGCCGAAAATCTCTCCCAGCTTCGTTGTGTACGCAAATGTTGTCATTGACTTTCACAATGTCGCCCTTCACTGTGTCAAAGATTCTTTATTCGCCCTACAGACGTGATTCTTGGTAAAATGAGAAATTTATTTTTGTTTTTCATCACCTTTGAATTTTTGGTCTGAATATTTTTAATAAGCTAACCTTGATTTATTACGTGAGGGTTTGAACGTATGCTTACATATTATGTTGTTTTACATTAACATAGGGGAATTTTTCTTCTAACATAAAAATACAGTACCTAGTTATTAATAAACAAGTTTTCGAGTTGATTTTTTCCCTCACTCATCTAAAGAACCAGTATGTTATGTTATATTCCTTAAAAATGGAGTTAAAAAATCCATTCAACTGATATAAACTGTACCGCAAGTACAATATAAAAAAGTACGTATCTATAATTTAAGGTCGGCAACACATCCGCAGCTAATTGTTGTTTATGAGCGACGTCGTTTGCGAACAGATGACGTTTCCTTCCCGTCGCCTAAAAAATTAGGAGGAGTTGCTGACATTTTTTTAAATATGAATCATGTAAAATATTGATATTTAAAAAAAATAGTGGATATAATATTTATTTCATTATATTATATGAATTACTGTACCTTATATGAATTACTGTACCCTATATGAAAAATTTGAAATAAAATTTCCCCCCAAATTTAACAAAATAGTAGAAGAGAAGGCAAAAGTAAAGGGTGTAATGTATCTTTAATATTTTATGTGCATTTTATCGAATGTTAATTTTTTATAAAGAAACATACAAAGTCTTATATAAATAACATTTACAACTGCTAAATGGGAACATTTTTACAACCTTTACTTTGCGAGTCACAAAACCAAAGAAGATTGAAGATTACAGTCTTTTTTTAACCACATACGATTTTCGAATCGTAATTAACACCATCGTTTCTAATGAAATCTCTCGTTGTGAATCAACCTAATTACTTACACAGGTCCATCAATTCTTGAGCCGCAGACAGACGAGCGAACATAAAACAAGTACAATTAACATGTGTATAACGAAATAAGTTAAGATGGTTTTCAATCTGAATCTAAAATAAATAGTTTATGAACACATACTCCCTTAGGGCTTTCGTATACAGATTCAATTATGGTGTTAGGGTGTAGCTACACTGAGCAAAATGTCGGAGTATTTAAAGTGTAATTAAGATGTAGGCAAGTTACACACTGTTAGTGTGGAATGTTTTGTAACTGTTTTATGACGATTAATTGGAGCTAGGCTTTATTGAATATTTGATAAAAGGTGTACGTAAATTGGTGATATTAAAATTCGAACGAAAACTGTCTTTATTTTCATGTTCACCTAAACTTGTAAACTGCAAGGTACTGTACTAAGTAGTAATAAGTAAATTGCAAAACTTCTCATAAACAACCTTAAATGTCATATTTAAAGGAATTTTCATCACTATATCATGCATTTGATAGTAATAAATCCGCAAAACGCGCGTGCACAAGCAGCCTACATCTAAATGGACACGTG
Organism: Colias philodice; assembly: GCF_061535455.1. NCBI lineage: Eukaryota > Metazoa > Arthropoda > Insecta > Lepidoptera > Pieridae > Colias > Colias philodice. Next base: position 9,721,511 of record NC_143097.1, read on the forward strand.
ATATACGAGAGCCAATAAATTGAATTAGGCGTACGTGCCACTGTGGGAACCGAGCGCTCCCGGTGTGACCTCATCCTAAGTGTGATTTTGGTATGCATTTATTTTTAAATTTTAATTATTTTGAATTTGTTTTGTTCTGTGTGATGTTGGGAGTAATAGGTCATTGTCAATTTTGAATTCATTTTTATAATAATCCAATTTTGTGCAGAAGTTTATACGGTAGTACAAAAAATGTCTTTTATTTCTTGCCATAAAGGTTGCCTGTAAGAGATTTCCTTTTAGCAATAAGATCTTGATGAGAATTAATAAAAATCGGTAAATTTGTTTCGATAAAACACAGTGACTCGAGATTAATACACTAAAAAATATTCTGAAAATTATAAATAAATTAAATATGTACAATAATATGAATTACTAAATAAAACTCTTAAGTCGCATTTCCACAAATACCTCAATACCAGTACCTTATCATCGTGTCTAATTGCTACGGAATTTTAATCACAACTACACCCATAAACGATTTCATTTTAATTGATATAGCAAGTGCGGGTTTTTGCAAACAATTCTAAAGCAAATTGATGTGCACTTCTCGAATGCCATGACCTTATGTGAAATACTATCTATTTGATGTACTTACTTGAAGCTAGTTTTATAATAAACTGTATAAAAATACTTTACAGTTTGTACTATTATTGCACGCCTCATAAGCGAAGCGTTGAGGTGGGTACTACTGTCACTTCGCGCAAAACATCTGATTTTTCAAACTTAAAATGTCTTTATGTATCATACATTGCACTTGTAAGATAATACATACACACACATATTAAGAAAAAACACTATTTTTAACGTTCATGATATTTTTGATGTCATTTTTGTTATTTAAACTAGTTAAAAAACAGTTTAAAAAAGTTCTGTCTTGGACGTCCGTGTGTCTGTATGTGCGGATCCTTTTTCTTGTTAACACGATAGCGACCGAAATACTTTACTAATCGAGTCTTTTTTTTTCTCTTACGCTTGAGTATGCTCAGGAATAGAACCCTTTCATTTTTCAGGGTCTGATTCGATGTGGTTTAATTGTTATTAAATAAACAAAAATAATAATTAATAAATATTTATTAAAAAAAAAATTATGAGGCGTGCACTTTTGGATTTTCCAAATTATTTTTTTCTAAACTGCATTACATGATTTTTTTTTCAAAGATTTTTGATATTTTTTATACATAATTATATGCCTATATTATGTATTGCACGCCTCATAAGCGAAGCGTTGAGGTGGGTACTACTGTCACTTCGCGCAAAACATCTGATTTTTCAAACTTAAAATGTCTTTATGTATCATACATTGCACTTGTAAGATAATACATACACACACATATTAAGAAAAAACACTATTTTTAACGTTCATGATATTTTTGATGTCATTTTTGTTATTTAAACTAGTTAAAAAACAGTTTAAAAAAGTTCTGTCTTGGACGTCCGTGTGTCTGTATGTGCGGATCCTTTTTCTTGTTAACACGATAGCGACCGAAATACTTTACTAATCGAGTCTTTTTTTTTCTCTTACGCTTGAGTATGCTCAGGAATAGAACCCTTTCATTTTTCAGGGTCTGATTCGATGTGGTTTAATTGTTAATAAATAAACAAAAATAATAATTAATAAATATTTATTAAAAAAAAATTATGAGGCGTGCACTTTTGGATTTTCCAAATTATATTTGCTCTATTTTAATTAAACAGAAGAATTTATGAAAACAAAATACTATCAAATAATGAAAGTACATAATAAAATTGCTAACTTGATCCCGTAATGCGAGAATAATGGTGTTTGCTTGAATTTCATCACTTTATAAATTACTAGCGGTCCGCCCCGGCTTCGCCCGTGGTACATATGAAAAATAGATGTTGGCCGATTCTCAGACTTACCCGATATGCACAGAAAATTTCATGAGAATCGGTCCACCCGTTTCGGAGGAGTATGCAGACTAACATTGTGACACGAGAATTTTATATATAAGATGTTAATTAGACCTTTTTAGATGGCCAACGAAATTCCCTTTAGCATCAACTGAAAAAAAAACAAAAGCATCAAGTTACAAGGTCAACGAACTCACCTGATCTCAAAATACGCGAATGGCTTTGAAACAACTAGACTGTACTGTCCCTTTGTTGTCTGGGCTATGAATATGTCGTCTATTACTATTAATTTACGAATTAAGTTCGACTCTAATTAAATCAAGTTATGAGTAATATTTGCGATGAGTACAATGAGTGCTCTTCAGCCTATTGGACCCTGCTACACTATAGATTATTGTATTTGTTTTTCTTTTAATTCCTATCTCTATAATATCTCTATAATACTAGTATGCTAACGATATAATGCTATCAGAATATGACATGATATCTAAAGAAATTCTGCTCTAACTATTACTTCATTATGTATATCATATTCATATTCTTATATCATATTCTTAATATTAATTCTACAATTAAAAGAAAACAAATGCTCTCTTTCTTCACCTATCCTAGTTACTTGGTCGTCAGTTGTTTCTTTATATCTTCTTCGTCGTTTTTTGTTTCTTTCTTCCACGGCTTAATAATCCGGAACAAGGAATTTGCAAGGGTCCTATTTCTGTAAATATTCATATGCGGCTGTATTTACTCACCATTAGGCGACGCACCGGCTACTTTTTGCAGAAAAAGCCTTTCAAAGGACTCACCGACTTACAACCAGTCTATACTATACTTAAAACTTATCTTCATAGTAAGTTTTGAATTTACGAACATTGGTAGAACTCGAATGTGATTTTCGAATACCTATAGTAAGTGCTCTCAACTGAGTTTGAAAAAAAAATGAAATATATTCGAGAGATATCGAATATATTTCATTTTTCAAAGACGGTTGCATTTTATCGACTTCAGAAGCGAAATATTAATTGAATCACTTTATCTTATGATTACATTCGTTTTATTTCTTCTTTCAAGGAAAAAAAACTGAACCTTATTGGTAGAGTATCTCACATTTTCTAAGCTTTACTTAATACTAATTTATTTTTGTAACAAAAAAATAGATTATATATGATGTATCGCATTTTAATCTTAATCTGTCAGTGAACAGCCTAACTAATTAACCTAACCTATATGCTATATATGTATAAGCTGCTTGGCTTTGCTGTCATTACTAATTAGTAATTACATTTAATTAATTGATTACAGGATACCATCAAACATTAAAATTTTCCTTTTAACAGTAAATATTAAATCACAAATAATAACCAAATATATCAAGATAAACCCTACAGTGCAGTAAAACTTGTCGTACACACTCATAAAATCACAATAGTATATTCGTTGACCGATCTCCAAAGAAATGGGCATTTGGTATCTGGTCTATAATGCCGCCATTTCAGCCGAGATACGCAATAATCTGCTGTAATGTTATTCGCGACGCGTCGCGGAGGGCCGACTTAGGCGACATGCATTCCTCTTTGGTGCGTCTCCTAGAATCGCGGAAATACTTTGTATTTATTCTATTACTAGTTTTCCGCCCGCGGCTTCACCCGCTTTGTTTAATACCTAATAAATTATACACTAAAACCTTGCGTGTGTGCCGCCGAGCACACGTGTCAGAAGTGATACTTCTTTGGCAAGATTCAAAGATACCAAAATGGTATTACTCCATGACGTGATGATGTTGCCATGACGCGACCTTGAAATTTTATTCGCGTTGAGAGTAAAGAAGTTTCACTTCAAAATTAATTTTAATGTTTTGGACGAGTTCACGAATAACAGGATAATTAAATCTGCAATAGCTTTTATTGGTCAATAACTCTCCTGATGGTAAAATATTATTTTGCTTTTTTTGTTTTTTGTTGTTGCTAATCTACTTGTATAATTAGAGCTAAAGATTCTCCCACATTGGAATTTCGTTTGAATTGCAGTTATTCACCGCAATGAAATGCATTAGCACACTCCTGCCATTACATAATTTACATAAAATACAGATAAAGCAAAACGTTTGACAGCCCAAACGTCACAATGACATAAGCTGATTTAATGGCCGCTATCGGAATGTCTTCGAGGCGTGGATTAGGGGCGGATATTGCGTTCTTGTGAGATGAATTTAAAAGTGCACTATCGATTGCTTTTAGCGATCTGAATTCTCTTTCTTCACTACATAGTATAAAACAAAGTCGCTTTCTCTGTCCCTATGTCCCTTTGTATGCTTAAATCTTTAAAACTACGCAACGGATTTTGATGCGGTTTTTTAATAGATAGAGTGATTCAAGAGGAAGGTTTTAGTATATAATTCATTAGGTTTTAGACAAAGCGGGCGAAGCCGCGGTCGGTAAGCTAGTTTAAGATATAGGTTGAACTTGAGAAAATTTGCTGAAACTATTCAAGTGGATTTTGAACAGAACTAATTATGTCGGATCAGTGGATATTGCTTTGTTTATCATCATGGATTATAAGGCTAGTTTACATCTCATCGGAATATATTAAATTATGTAAATATTGTTCGTTACACGGATCGTTAGCTCTTTCAACTGAATTTACAGCGTGTATATATTCTTAAAAAGATATAAGATAAATCTATAGGATTTGAAATCCATAATGATGTTTAAAGAGTTACAGCGATACATTGTAAAGAATAAGTAATCCATACTAATATTATAAATGCGAAAGTATCTCTGTCTGTCTGTCTGTTACTCAATCACGCCTTAACTACTGAACCAATTTGCACGAAATTTGGTATAGAGATATTTTGATACCCGAGAAAGGACATAGGCTACTTTTTACCCCGGGACATAGGATAGGTTTTATCACGGAAATCCAACGGGAACGGGAACTACCTATGCGGGTTTTTCTTTGACTGTGCGGGTGAAGCCGCGGGCGGAAAGCTAGTATAAAATAAATAAAAATAAAATAAAATTTATTAGCAACTTCAATAACAAAATATATGCTAAGTTAATCCAAACAAGACTCCGAGATTGTACACAACTGTCCACCACACGGCCAACATGAAAAAATCTTTGTACACATAATAATTTCTGAGCTGTGCGGAATTTTTTTCATTAAAATGTCACGTTAATAGTCCTAGGGGATGGGGTGGCGTAATGTACCCTACGTAAGTCGATCCTCGAGTTGTGATAATTTATGAGAGAAAACGCGTCGTGCGTTCGCAAATAATTTTGTTCAACTATGTACTGGTGGATGATTGAGTGCCGCTAGTTCTATAGTTCTATATTTTGTTATAATAAGATGTTTGATTAACTATATGTATATTTTAGAGGTTAAGTGCTTGAATTTGAAAATTAGGAAATTAGCTGGTCGACCCAAGATAGAAAATAATCTTATGTTAATTGGTAAATAATAAAGACGTAGTTTTGTTGTGGTAAAAGTATTTTGAACGATAGAGCAGTTTTCGAGTTTATTAGTTTCATACATAAGTACATAATATCCTTCCTCTTTACTATATAAGTGTAGATGGAAAAATATGAGTCATATCTAATAGCATGAATTTCCCTAAATATTTGCGTAGTTGTTTTTCAATAATTATGACTCAGTCTTGAATTCCGTTCTCACGCAACGAAATATAATTATTCAATTTTCTTTGGTCAAATGACTTTTAGCTTTTTGAAATTTTATTCATATTGTGTAATAATTCGTAATTGTAAAACTATCCGAGTTGATCCCTAAGTTTCATGGTTATAACTTATAACATTACATGTAGGGGACCTGGTCAATCAATTCAATACAAATATAACAAAAGGAATCGATTTGGAATAAAAAGAATATAAAAAAATTATTACCAATATGGCGAATTTTTATGCTAGTATAAATTATTGAATATAGTTTTATATATGTACTAGCTTACCGCCCGCGGCTTCGCCCGCTTTGTTAAAACCTAATAAATTATATACTAAATCCTTCCTCTTCAATCACTCTATCTATTTAAAAAAATCGCATCAAAATCCGTTGCGTTGTTTTAAAGATTTAAGCATACAAAGGGACATATGGACAGAAAAAGCGACTTTGTTTTATACCTACTATGTTGATGATATACGTATGTCTTTTATGTAGACTACTCAATTCATGTTGGACTTATTTTCGATAAAAATATAGATTAAAATTTGTTTTGATATAATACATTTTAAGCATGACATCAATACCAATACAAAATATAGATAACGATTTTTATTAAATTGGGACAATTGATAAAATGTTGCCATCACTAAAATAACAAGGAAGATGTTGCTACTGGTTAGTTTTTATATGACATCGGATAGGTCAGGGTAAAATATGATATAATATTGTGATATAAATGCAAATGTGTTGCTAAGTGTAAATATTATACATTATTTTATAAATAATAAATTACTAGTTTTAGTAATTGATAAAGCGATAACGCAATTATGTAGAACTAGATTTCCGCCCGCGGCTTCGCCCGCGTTTTCAAAGAAAAACTCGCATAGTTCCCGTTCCCGCGGGATTTCCGGGATAAAACCTATCCTATGTGTTAATCCAAGTTACCCTCTATATGTGTGCTAAATTTTATTGTAATCGGTTCAGTAGTATTTGCGTGAAAGAGTAACAAACACACACACATCCTCACAAACTTTCGCATTTATAATATTAGTAGGGCTAATCGTCTCTAAACTATTTAAATATATTATAATAAATATAAAGTAATGATCATCGCTATATTTTATAGAGAAGGATCTTGTATATTGCACGCCTCATAAGCGAAGCGTTGAGGTGGGTACTACTGTCACTTCGCGCAAAACATCTGATTTTTCAAACTTAAAATGTCTTTATGTATCATACATTGCACTTGTAAGATAATACATACACACACATATTAAGAAAAAACACTATTTTTAACATTCATGATATTTTTGATGTCATTTTTGTTATTTAAACTAGTTAAAAAACAGTTTTAAAAAGTTCTGTCTTGGACGTCCGTGTGTCTGTATGTGCGGAGGATTTTCTTGTTAACACGATAGCGACCGAAATACTTTACTAATCGAGTCTTTTTTTTTCTCTTACGCTTGAGTATGCTCAGGAATAGAACCCTTTCATTTTTCAGGGTCTGATTCGATGTGGTTTAATTGTTATTAAATAAACAAAAATAATAATTAATAAAAAATAATTATTAAAAAAAAATTATGAGGCGTGCACTTTTGGATTTTCCAAACTATTTTACATTATATCAGAAAACTACTTATATTAGTTTTTAAACTATTTTAATAATAAATAAACATTAATGATTCAAAATCATTTTATAAGTATTAAAATTAAATTTTTACTCACACAAAAATTCGTGTGAAATCGCGCGGCACGGCTAGTTAAAAATAAAACACTATTAATAATACATCACATAAGCGTATCGAAAATTTAAATCCATTACGAGTGATTTATAACTATCAAAATTCAAAACTGTCCTATATACCACATAATATTAAAAGTAGGTCACTACAAAATATTATCGACATAAAAGTTAATATAATCTTTGCGAATTACATAAAAAATATGAAACATATAAAATGTCAGACGCTCCGATATAATTTACTTTACAAGCGTCGACTTTATATTTATTATTGGTCTAGTAGTGAAAATGTTAGGCAAGCAGTGATCTATTGTACAAGATGAGGGTTCAGTATATAAAAATAATAGGTAGTTTAAAAAAACTAATAAACACGCTTTTTATAGAAATCCGAACTAAAAAAAATAGAAAATTTTATCAAATTAGTGTATTGTCATCGGTCCTCAATAAATCTACAAAGTTTGAACGAAATCTGGCCGTTTAAAGTGGGTCAAAATCGCGCCCAAAGAAGTCGGTTACAAACATACAAACATACAGGTGAAGCTAATATAAAGCGTGTAATAAACAATAGATTTGTTTTCATTCTGATTACCTTCCTTCATTGTGTCATCCTCATATGTAAAATGTGTAAAGAAATAATAATTATTACTCAAGTCTGTTCGAATTAATCTCAATTTTTGCACGCCTCATAAGCGAAGCGTTGAGGTGGGTACTACTGTCACTTCGCGCAAAACATCTGATTTTTCAAACTTAAAATGTCTTTATGTATCATACATTGCACTTGTAAGATAATACATACACACACATATTAAGAAAAAACACTATTTTTAACGTTCATGATATTTTTGATGTCATTTTTGTTATTTAAACTAGTTAAAAAACAGTTTAAAAAAGTTCTGTCTTGGACGTCCGTGTGTCTGTATGTGCGGATCCTTTTTCTTGTTAACACGATAGCGACCGAAATACTTTACTAATCGAGTCTTTTTTTTTCTCTTACGCTTGAGTATGCTCAGGAATAGAACCCTTTCATTTTTCAGGGTCTGATTCGATGTGGTTTAATTGTTATTAAATAAACAAAAATAATAATTAATAAATATTTATTAAAAAAAATTATGAGGCGTGCACTTTTGGATTTTCCAAATTATATTTTAAATATATTATGTAAGTATGTAACTCTATAGTTAATAACTCTATAGTATACAGTTTTCACATAAGATAAAGAGTCACAAAAGTTATATTAATGATAATTCATCAAGAAACGATATAACACACGGACCCCCAAAAACAGTGACAAGGGAACATGCCAAAACGTTATGTTACATCGCATCTTTATTGTACGTATTAAAATATATTAAAACGACTCAGCGTGGGTGAAATTCACCCACTACGTCTTCCGTGACACACTTCTTGTTAAGGAAATTCAGTATTAAAGTGTGATCTGTCCTAATTTGGTTATTTCTATTTAAGTCTATGAAAACAAGTGTATGTAGACCTCTCTGTTGTATCGAAACGCGGTTGTTGTAGAGACAAAGTTATGGTAGCTTCCTTCAGCGTTTATGCTGGTTCTAAATTTACTTCGTTAATCTAGTTTACAAGTGCAGTTTTAAATCTTTTTTCAATACCATATATTATAATTTATAAGGTTATTTTTATAATTTTATAGAGTATAAATTATTCTTTCGTAAAAACATACATTCGCACGGGGTTAAGTAGACATTACTCTACTCTATAAATTCATCGAATATTTGTATTACGAGTCAAAAGGCATTCAGGATAAAAATAAGTATACTACATACAATCGTCGATGTACTTATTAATCGTCGATGAAGCGCTATATTTTCTTACTAGCTGTGCCGCGCGGTTTCACCCGCTTGGCTCCAATCCTGTTGGTCGCGAGATGATATATAGCCTTCCTAGCCTTCCTCGATAAATGGGCTATCTAACACCGAAATAATTTTTCAAATCGGACCAGTAGTTCCCGAGATTACTACTCTAAATCAATACATTGCTAAAGTTTAATAAATCTTCTTTCTTATATACATATAAAATTCTCGTGTCACAATGTTAGTCTGCAATCTGCATACTCCTCCGAAACGAGTTTCTCATGAAATTTTCTGTGCATATCGGGTAAGTCTGAGAATCGGCCAACATCTATTTTTCATATGTACCACGGGCGAAGCCGGGGCGGACCGCTAGTTGTATATAAAAATTGTAATAACACGGAAAACCACCTGGATATCATTTTTATAAATAGCCACGAAAAAACCCAGGAAATATCAAAATATCCGCACGTACATAAAACCCTGATTTTCAGCAGAACATTCGTTACATTTTAAACAAACATTAGAGGTACTAAAGCTTAGAATTTATTGCGGCCCCGACACATTTACATATCTTCGATCTGATTGCGTCTAGGCATTCTGCATTGCGCTGGTCAGTGTCTAATATAGCTCTGGATTAAACCTTAAATAAAATGTTGGAAAATTGCCGATAAATCTGAAAGTATTGGCTTGTTATATCATTGATGGTTCATTGGAAAAGTAGAGTAAATGCGAGTTGAAATTTAAACAGAAGCTTTTATTTTGTGTGGTTTTGGAATGGGTAAATTAGACGAAAATATTTGTTATTACGTTTGTCTATTGTGTAAATTAATGTAACAATTATATATGTGCTCCGCGGTTTCACCCGAATTGCTCCGCTCCTGTTGGTCTTAGCGTGATGATATATTATAGCCTTCCTCGAGAAATGGGCGATCTAACGCGGAAATTTTTCAAATCGGACCAGTAGTTCCTGAGATTAGCGCGTTCAAACAAACATACAAACTCTTCAGCTTTATAATATATATATTATCATCAGTATAGATAATCACACTATACTTGACTTCATGAAAATTGACATTGCTTCGCGCGTAAATGTGTTCGCGCGCTTTTTTTCTTCAAACAAAATGGCGGGATAGTTACAAGATTAAATAAATATTACACTATAATAATAAACTGCCGTCGTCACATACGACAGTAATAAATGTTTGATCATATTATAGTTTTTTGTGAATCACGTTGTAAATTCGTAGGAAAGTTTAAATATAGACTTAACGGTTGGACACGTCGCGTATTCTTTTTATTAATTCTTGTATATTTAGTGACGTACGTAAAACTTTATTAATAAATTTAATCTATTTATAATACAGTCATGTAGATATATTTTACTATCTTTTCGTTCACAGGTTGGACCCATTTGCTACGGATTTTTCGGAGTTCAGAGAAAAAAGGTCTGATATTCAAAAAGAAAACCTTTAAAAGAGATATGGCAATTTTTGTCATAAAAACAATAATAAGCACTTGTGAAAATATTTTATTAAAATAATAGACAGTCACTTATATTTGCTTGATTCATTTTATATTATGTACGTAGATGAAAAATAATAAATTCTACATGTAGTGAATGAAAATAAAGTTTCATGGCCCCTTGTTGAGAACGGGCCAGACATGTATTAAATCGACTACAGAAGGGGAAAGTAAATCAAGCTTTTGTGTTGGATTGTTAGAACGATAACTATATACTTTTTAGGTTTCAACATTTATGAAGTGTGGAATTTGATTTAGGTTTTTTCTATGGTTTAGTGTACCTATATTATAGAAAATATATGAGTAGACTTAATAAAAAGCTATGTTTATAATTCAGTCGGATCTGAAATCTCAATCAGCTAAATTTATTTTATTTAAGGTAAATATTCAGCTACAACCTACAGCTTTTTAAGTGAAAAAAAAAGGCGCGAAATTCAAACATATACGAATTAAAACGCCACAGTCCACAGACGTGCGATACAGGAATAGAGAACTGTAAAAAAAATCGATCTAAAAAAATCGAACGAAAAAGGCGCGAAATTCAAACATCATCGAATTAAAACGCCACAGCCCACAGATGTGCGATACAGGAATACCGCGGACCCAGTGACCCGCTCGACTCCCGCGAGGTGACAAAAGAGCTGGTAATTGCGGAAGACGCGCGATTTATCGGCGCGCCGCCGCGGCCAACGAGATTATCGCGGCACGTTGCTATGGATACTATGTGGACGCGAATTGTGGGACTGTTTTATTTATCTATTTATTTTTAATTATTACAACTTTTAGTTTGATAATCTGTTTGTTTGTTTTAAATATTTTATTGAACACCAATATCAATAAAATATTTATAAGTTAAAATTAGCTTTTGATTGTTGCTTGAGCATTTAAGATTGTATTACAAACTTTAGCATTAAGACAAATTAGCAGTTTGCTGACTATTTGATGTGGAACGATTTTTTTCAGCGATCATAAATATTTTGTCCTGATAATGAATTAATTACAGGTATTGCGTATGTTACAGTCATTCTAATATTAATATGAGATAGCAATTAATATCAAGTTATATAATAAAATCACGATATTTTTCTGTTCCTACTAAACTTCAAGAAACAACGAACGTAATAAAATATTTGCGCAACAAATTACAAATCTTGAGGCATAATCGTAAATTTACAATATTATAATATACAACATACACTTTCTTACATTTTAATATACAATATTCTATGATATAAATAAGTCTGTAAGTCTTGTATGTATACAAATATGTACGAATCTAAGAATTTTTTTTATCCCCTTTTATCAAAAACCATGGCGCCTGCGTGGTGGAAGAGAAATATTAATGTAGGAAAATTCTTCAAGGTTTGATCGGGTGCTTTAAAATACACGGGAATATACGAGTCGCACGTACTCAGAATCACAATAAATTGATCGTTGCCATCTAACATCGTTATGGGGCCCGTCTATTCCCGTCTTTGTACTGTTAAATTAAGTTGCCTAGTTGTAGAGTCATTTTTCCTAGCGGTAAACGTAACATTCTTAATTGCCGGGTTATATTGCAAGTATTGTATTGGGCTAGTGTCGATTGGATTTTCTTGGCGAGCTAAAATGTTGTGCGTATTTTAATTTTGGCGAAAAGTTTATTCTATTTAATTTTATAGAAATGTGACAAACGCCGAAGTGATTAAAAAGTGGACCAAACGACCGCTTTTTAATCCTAAACATAGTCTTCCATCAGCAATGGCCTCATTATAGTTATAGGTGGTTATAGTATGAAATTATTGTAAATCAGAACCGAAGTTCCCGAGATTACCGCGTTCAAACAAACAAACTTATTCTTCGGCTTTATTATATTAGTAGATAGCTACATATAGATAAAAATTTGCACAAGTATATAGTACAAGGAGCCATTAAATCCATACTAATATTATAATTATGCGAAAGTAACTCTGTCTGTCTGTCTGTTACTCAATCACGCCTTAACTACTAAACCAATTTGCATGAAATTTGGTATGGAGATATTTTGATACCCGAGAAAGGACATAGGATAGGTTTTATCCCGGAAATCCTACGGGAACGGGTTTTTCTTTGAAAACGCGGGCGAAGCCGCGGGCGGAAAGCTAGTAGTTTTATATACTCAACTCTATAATCCCCATGAGTACCTAATCTAACAGGAAAACCATAAGGAATTGTCGCCTGATAAATAATACGTGCTACATTTTCAAAGCAGCAAAATATAATAAACTAGCGGTCCGCCCCGGCTTCGCCCGTGGTACATATTTCGCAATAAAAGGTAGCCTATGTTCTTTCTCAGGGTCTAAAGATTATCTGTGCCAAATTTCATCAAAATCGGTCCTGTAGTTTATGCGTGAAAACCATACATACATACAAACTTTTCCTCTTTATAATATTAGTATAGATAATAGAATAGAAACGCTCTATTAAATTTGTTATTTTAAACAATTCAGCTATACACAGGTATTTAAAATCTTTGAAATGTAGGTATACCTTAGTATAATCTCCTAAAATGAAACCAAAAATTGTATTCATTTTACTTAATGTTTTCGTATCAATATTATACCTATTTTAGAACATCTATTGTTTCTATATTATTTAATAAACTGCGATCTATACATACTAATCGGTCACCCATCCATAAACTCACTGCTCGTTAAATTGCTTAACCAACGAATCTTTTATCTTTAGCCAGGTCGAAACTACCCCAAGTGAGTGTAAATTAATTTATGCTGACCCATGATCATTCTTTGTTAAGATAATCCTAATCTTTTTAAATTTGACGCGTCTTTAATTTTTATTAGTGTTTCTTATAGTTTTCCGTGTTTATGTGCCAAATACGACATACGTTGAAACGTATTTTAGAAAGCGATTAAAGAATATAATTTATTGTTTAATCTGTTATATGTTTATATTCAATGTTTATTAGTGTTATATGTTTTGTTTTCTTAAGAATTAGTATATAGTTGATGCTTATAGCTATAAGCTAGGTTATTTTCCATCATGGTCGCGGAATAATTCCAACCAATACCCGCGGCCCCATCATTAAAGCGGCTCGACGAAACACAGTGGGGTTTTAGTCGGTAAGAATCCGACATAACTCACGGCTTCCCCGGGGGCCTTGCGTATCTATGCAAGATTTCCTCTCTTAAAAAAGGGTATTTTCCATCATAACATATTATAGGTTGTCATGTATGTATGCTTACTACGCAAAACTACGCAACGGATTTTGATACGTTTTTTTAAATAGATAGTGTTTCTGGAGGAAGGTTTCAGTATATAATTTAGTAGGTTTTAAACAATGCGGTCGAAGCCGCACGGAAAGCTAGTTCATCTATACTAATATTATAAAGAGGAAAGGTTTGTAATTATGTATGTATGTATGTATGTATTGTTTTCACGCATAAATTACTGGACCGATTTTGATGAAATTTGGCACAGATAATCTTTAGACCCTGAGAAGAACATAGGCTACCTTTTATTGCGAAATATGTTCCACGGGCGAAGCCGGGGCGGACCGCTAGTTTTTATAAACTATATAATAAAAAGCGCTCTCATTCCCCTTTATTTATATAAAGGGGAATGAGAGCGCTTTTTATTCATATATTAAACTTATTGTTTCAAAAAGCTAATTTGAAATTTCTACACTAGATTTATTACACCGTTTGGCCAATTGTATATCTAATGATTAAGACAGCAACAGACCTTTTTCACTTAAAAACCGATAATTAGTATACAAAAGGTATATTCAAAATATTATGACGTATACAAAATCCCACGCTTTAATATATTCACAAGAATCCGTTGACAAAGGTTTACCAATAAATTAGTTACTAATGTGTATAATAGTCAAGGCCCCATAGAGTTATGACGACGTTAAACTACTGTAATGTGTCGTTTATACAAATATATAATATCAATAAATCAATATATATTCGTGGGTTAATTGTTTCCTGGTAGATATATTTTGTATGCGAATTGCACGTGTTCAAACTCAAACTCAAACTCAAACATTTATTCATTCAATTAGACTTCTTATAGAAGCACTTTTGAAACGTCATTACATATTTTAAAATTTACCACCGATTCGGAAAGCAGTATCTACGGAGAAGAACCGGCAAGAAACTCCATAGTTGCTCTTTTAAATCATGTCAGTTTTACAATTTTACAAAATACATATGTAACATCATAATCTTAATATACATAAATCTCGTGTCACAATGTTTGTCCTCAATGGACTCCTAAACCACTTAACCGATTATAATAAAATTCGCACACCATGTGCAGTTCGATCCAACTTGAGAGATAGGATAGTTTAAACATGTAGGTACCACGGGCGGAGCCGGGGCGGACCGCTAGTATATTATAATAACATGCCAAAGAACTGACCTGTGGTTTTTTCGCGACAACCCTCCATGGGTTGTTACTTGTTGTAATAATACCTAATATTATGTAAATTAAAATTAATCTTCGTTCATTAAAGCTTCAAAATATTCAATTAAACCCATCTAAACCGGCATTTTTTGTAACATTGCACTAGTTTGGAATGTAGCTTATACCGTAAGCGTAAGGTGGACAAAAAAGTGTACATTGTAATTAATATTTAATAAAAAACCAGTTTATATTTCTATAGTTTTTTATGTAATTCTTTTACAGGTGTCCTCTTGGTGTTCTTGTGAATCATTTCTGACGTGACAACGTCTTATAATTCGATAGAGCCGGCTGCACGAACGAAAAAACATGACTCATGCGGCGTTACCTCGCTCTGAGGCGTTCCATGTAAGGCTTGAAGTGCAAGCGAGAGCGCGGAACGAACGACAAAGAAGCACAATCGGCCGTTGTCACGTTCAACTATCGTTAGTAAACCGACTTTACAGACAACCAATTTTTTTGTCTCTTTTGAAAGTTCCTTGTGTCTATGGTATATCTATTTAATGATTAGATGGTTATGGTGATTTGATATTAAAAACATCAGTTATTATTATTAGTTTTTGTTGCTTAAAATGGTAAGCATGAGGATATCTTTATTTTTAAGTCGGATTAGTTACACCAACACAAGAATGATTGGGCCGATTTATATGACAATTCAGGATAGCTATAATATGTTTTCAAAAGCTATAGAGCTTCTTAATTATTATAGCATCATATTTAATGAAGACCTAATAAAAAAAATTAACAACTTTTATTGTAAATAAAGTGTCAATTACGCAATAAAGGCCATTAAGAAAACACATGTACAGATTTCAAACAATTTATTACTTACCTACAAATCTAAACTTTCATAACCAAAAAGGTACACCCAACTGCATATATATTTCACAATTGCGCCACGGACAGCTTTCTAGGACCTACTTAAAGCACATTGTTTGTCAATAGCTACGCAACTCCCTTCAATATGTAAGTGGCACACTGAAAACATTAGCACATGAAATTTTGATCACGCATCGGCCTTCCTCGAATCCAAAACGAACAAAGGCAAGATTTCTAGGTACAGTCAGCTGTGTGAATGGTGCGCAGTTTATATTAAAATTAGAAGAACACTGCTATCTGTAGTAAATAACAATGTTTTACGCTTCTGTCTTCAAATATACTTTTGCTGCTAGGCTTCAAAAAATAAAAGTTATGTCCCGATTAGAATATAAGATATCGGGACTCCCGATGTCTTATATTGACTTAGAGCAAATAATTGTTACATAATTAGTTTACATACAATTTCATATTACAAAGATGCTAATTTCATAATCTTTCAAAACTAATTAAAATACAAATAAAATCTTTCAATCACATGAAAACCAAACTAACAATTCCCATATCGAAATAAAACGTATCTTCACGCTTCCAAATAATCTCAAAACAAAATTCAACACAAATCATCAGTCAACTGTACCCGCGTAGCAACAGGCAACATCCAACGCTAGTGTTGCTATGTTGCTATGCTAGTTGCGAAACAGTTAAATGTTACCACATTTAAAAATTCACAGCCGTCCCCATGGCCTTGCCTAACTTCCTGTCCTTAAGATATACCATTCGCATCGCGTAGGGCTTAGATATTAGCATACAATTTTATTGTTAATTCTCGTATTCACCATATGTAGGCAAATTGTATGACCGATTTTTTAAGTGGCCGGCCTAATTCTGAAGGGACTTTTTCAGAAGGTTAAATGCTTGCGAAATGTCGAGTTGAAGTGTCCTTTAGTTTTATTGTTATAAAGAACTAGAGGTCCACCCCGGCTTCGCCCGTGGTACATATTTCGCAATAAAAGGTAGCCTATGTCCTTTCTCGGGTATCAAAATATCTCCATACCAAATTTCATGCAAATTGGTTCAGTAGTTTAAGCGTGATTGAGTAACAGACAGACAGACAGAGTTACTTTCGCATTTATAATATTAGTATGGATGTAATGTGATGTTGATCTTACATGTAATGTAACATAATATGAATATAACCAATAATTTATTTTGAGTTTGAAGCAAAATGCACATTGTTTAGATAATAATCTATAATATAAAAATGAATCGCAAAATGTGTTGGTAAGCGCATAACTCGAGAACGGCTGAACCGATTTCGATAATTCTTTTTTTATTATATTCCTTGAAGTACGAGGATGGTTCTTATGTAGAGAAAACGTAAACATGTACCACAGGCGAAGCCGGGGCGGACCGCTAGTATAAAATACAAAATTTTGAAGAGTTAAAAAATCTATCTAATCTAATCTAAATTTATTAGCGCGACGCTAAATGGTTATTTTCCGATAATATAATGTGTGTTTTTGTTTCAGATTACTTGATTGAAGGAAGATAGAAATAAAGAAGCAAGAAAGCAATAATTAAGATCAGTTAAAAATGTTTCAGAATATAACTAATAGATTCTGTATAATGTCCGTAAATTAATTGAAAATTTCATTTATATCATAAATTATTAATAATGAAATAAAATGCACATGTACCAATGTTCTACTGAAGATTGTAGTATGCGCTACGAAGCTACACTGCCTACGTACTACGACACTGCAAGTCGTTGCACTTTACAAGCATTTTGTCTTTATTATATTATGAAATATTAATATACTTATGTGTTTTTTTATATTTTCTGTACATGACCTTAATGGAAATTAGAAATTCATTCCAAAATTTCAACTGACAATAATAATTGTTCTTTTGAATAACATGAAATCTAGAACAATGTAGCTTTTATGTTTCAGCGTTTTAAAAATTCCTTTTAGCAATTTCGAACATATTATATAAAAACTAGCTTTCCACCCACGGCATCGCCCGCGCCGTCAAAGAAAAACCCGCATAGTTCCCGTTCCCGTGGGATTTCCGGGATAAAACCTATCCTATGACCTTTCTCGGGTATCAAAATATCTCTATACCAAATTCCATGCAAATTGGTTCAGTAGTTAAGGCGTGATTGAGTAACAGACAGACAGACAGAGTTACTTTCGCATTTATAATATTAGTATGGATAACACACAAAAAAATGATATATTTGTTACATTATAGCGTAGTCCAGTGGTCTATATTTAGGCGTAGACTACTCAAGACCTTGAAAGACGCCAAATTAATATTTTATAGCTAATTTCTTAATCCACGATACCAGGCTACGTGGTATGATTAAAATCTATATTGCGACACCTCACACAACCGAGTCTCATTCATAGTCCAATAAACGATGACCATTGTTGTATGTATGTTGTGAAATAATATGAAATCAGACACTTTATAATATGTCTGGATTCGTATGAAACATGCGGCGTTATCAACATTTGTTGGAATAAGGAAAATACGTAAATGTTTAACCTTGTACATAGGAATTCGGTATTCAAATAAAATTTAATTGATGAATATACATATCGTTGCTGTTATTAATAGGTAAACTTAAGTGATTTAAATTGATTGAAAAATACTAATGGGATCATTGATTGATTCGATTCAATCGATGGCAATTGTTACAAAATATGAATTTGTCTGCTCTATTCACACATTAAATACAATTAACTTTAATTATAATATGAACCAAGAAATATTATTAAACATCTACCAAACAAAACATAAGCAGAAAGTGAGACGAACATCACTTACTACCTTTCTTCGTCGTACACGAATTAGCACCGGAAACTTCGCATACATCCTATTTCCCATGTTACCCACAGCACAGATACCATCGATTGACCATGGGGAGTCCAGATAGACATAAAACAGATAAGATATAATATATTCCGCCGTCGTTTGCAAATGGCGTATATTCGTAAGGTCGTGTCAATGACCGATAGAAGGTTAGTTTTTTTCGCGGAAGGAGGTGTGGCTAATATCTGGTTTTATATTAGGATACACTTGTGCGTAACCAACCTGTATCAATTTAAAATAAATACATAAAGCTGTATAATGATGCTATAGAATCATATTAATATAATAACTTTATACAAGTAACAAGTTATACATAAAAACGAATGTGTGAAATGATGAATGAACCTATTCAAATAATCTGAACCTTTACAAAGTAATGAATCAACTTAATGGAAAAAAATATAATATATAAATTATAATTAATAAAACCAATAACTACTATTATATAAATTCATAATATTTTACTGTCTGTACTGTAGCTGTACTGTAGCAATCCTAGCGCAACTAATTCTACCTCCATATTTCTCCGCAAATTTTGATTTAATAGTTTTTCCACATAACAATTAATGTAGGGGTATTATTTATATCACAACGTGAGATTATTATGCCCTATTAGTTTGAATAACTTTCAAAGCTAAACTTAAAATACTAACTAAACTAAAACTACACTTAAAAATGTTGTCGAAATTATGATATAAAATTTATACCTTTGCATATACACATTTTAATCAATGTTCCAACAAATAAATGATTTTTTAACCACTAGTCAACTTATCTAAATACTAGCTGTGCCCTGCGGTTTTAACCGCATTGCTCCGCTCCTGTTGGTTTTAGCGTGATGATATAGTGCCTATAGCCTTCCTCGATAAATGGGCTATCTAACACTGAAAGAATTTTTCAAATCGGATCAGTAGTTCTTGAGATTAGCGCGTTCAAACAAACAAACTCTTCAGCTTTATAATATTAGTATAGAAGTATAGATTTAAAACCGCTACAAGCCAACAATCGGAATATCAATTATTACTATTCACACATCCGTCCTATGCTTATCGTATCGCTATAAAAAGGGCCTCACAAAGTAGGTGACGTCACTTAACGGAATCATTCTTATCAAAAACTGTTGTTATGCGAATCTGAAAGCGACAGGCTTAAGAATGCCAATTATTTATTGTTATGTTCTGCCACTAATCGACCGAGCTTTTTGGGTTCCCTAATTATTAAAAATTAAATTATGTAGTTACTACTTTTTAATTTTTTTGTATATTGTAATTATGTTATGTGCATATCGTAAAGAAAAGGTTACTTGTATCTAATTTTAATTCAAATATTGATAAATGATTTAATAATGAATTATAATTTATAAGACTTACTAATTGTAATGTAAAAAAATGTACACGAGATACAGTATAATTATGACGACACGAAATAATTATTTTATCATGCTTTTTTATCATAATTCTATTCAATAACTTCCATTATGTATAAACTTTTAGTAAACGTGTATGAATATTCATAAGCTTATATTCTAAAAGCCTAAAACTAAAACACCAATAAATTAGCTCCATGTTTTCATAAGAGAAAAAAGGTAATATATCATCTCCTGAAACAAACAGATTATAACGAGTGGAATAGAAAACGAAAACAAATAGGGCAATACATCCATTCTCGAAAACTTTCACATTTATCATATACTAGATGCGGCCCGCGGTTTCACCGGCGTATATAAGTTTTTCCTTTCAATCCTTATGTTCTTAATCCTTATGAAATATCAGAATAAACAGTAGCCTAGGTTACTCTTTATCACATCTGCTATATGACAGTGAAAGTTCTGTCAAAATCGGTCTAGCCGTTCCAGAGATTAACTGAAACAGACACAAATTGTAAAAATTACTTTTTTGGTACATGTACCGTATGCATTAAGTTAAGCGGTTATTTCAATATTGCAAATAGACACTCCAGTTGTATTACATATTGGTATTGTATAGAATTTAGATACCAATATACGGAACTCCTACGTCGACCCTCGTACACATTTTTTGCCAAACCCATGCTGTTGCTAAGCGATGAAAGCTATTTTAATCGGGTTAATGCTATTCATGTTGAACTTTTATTTCATTCATAAAATACTCGAATTCGCCATAAAAATACTCGCTTCGGTTTTCTATTCTCGATCATTATTATGAACATATTTCGGTAATCATATTTTACGATGTCGCCCGCAGAGTTCTGGTTAAAAATACATTTTGCACAATACTAAATTTGTCGGTTAAACAATATTACAATGTAACAAAAGTGAGGATGTGTACGACTGAATAATTTTTATTTTAAATACGAATAAAATTACGATTAACACTAATTGGATTGCTTTTTAAATTTACGGATTATCTGACTGAGCATTACAAACACAGAAATATAATCTAGTCTTACTAATATAATCTAGTCTTACTTATTTGTACAAAAAATGCAATATCTAAAATACAATGTAAAATTAACGACGAAAAAATCCTCTACATCAATTTGTAGAGGAGTTCTCAATAGAACTCTTCTTAATTTTAACGTAGATTAAAAACCACCATACCTAAATCATCCTTTCATAGACTACTATTGACAACCCTAATTCCTTTATCTATTTCTATCTCATTTTATAAAACACGGAAGCAGCCAGCCCTAACGCGAGTAGTTCAAGGCCACATCTCATTTGATAGCGCGGTGGGTGGATCCAGTCTCCGATTACGTAATTTGTAAAAATATTTCCTCGGAACCATCTATTTCGGTGTACCTACGTATTATGTAGTAGGCTGCTCCGTTTGTTCATTCATTTTTGCTGATTGCTCAATTTATTTTATAATAATTACTAACTTATTTAATTTTTGATGAATTTATTTATGTGCTGATGTAATTTCGAAATTTGTATTGGACGTGCTTTATTTGTAATGAGTTACCTAGACACACTTTGTTTTGCTGTTTGTACTTATTTGTTATTGATTCTTTTTTATAGTTTTAATTGCATGTAAATCTATAATTTATTTTTTATTTATTTAATTTGTCACTGATTTTTTTCGTGTCGTGTTACTGTAAATGGAAGACACAGGCTCCTGAAAAACAGTTCTTACTATCTTAGGAGCCTGGGTCGCTCTAATTTGTTAAATGTTTTAAGTGAAATAAATGATTTATTTATTTATTTATTTTATTCTCACGTTACATTTGTATAGACTATAGGGATTATTGATAGAAGTCTAGAAGTAAAAATATACAAGTTTTTAACATAAATGTATGATGGGTTTTACTAGCTGCCTAGTCCTCTGTACTATGGTCCTGTTTATGAATAAACTAGATTTCCGCCCGCGGCTTCGCCCGCGTTTTCAAAGGAAAACCCGCATAGTTCCCGTTCCCGTGGGATTTCCGGGATAAAACCTATCCTATGTGTTAATCCAAGTTACCCTCTATATGTGTGCTAAATTTCATTGTAATCGGTTCAGTAGTTTTTACGTGAAAGAGTAACAAACATCCATACATCCATACATCCATACATCCATACATCCATACATCCATACATCCTTACAAACTTTCGCCTTTATAATAGTATTAAGATTAAGATTAAGATGTGATTAACAAATTAACTATTTTACCGAATTGTTATTTAAGGATGCGATGGTCAATTGATAGATAGATAATGTATATAGAAAAATACAATAGATTCGTAGAACCATGATTTTGCTAATAAAATCTTGAAGGTACGGCCTATAAGCCGTAAGTACAATTAAAAATCGCGAACAGAAGCCAGTTTTTTAAACACTATGCTTCAATTTTGCCATAATTTCAATAGTTTATAGCAATCAAAGCCAAACTATAGTTTTTTGCCTCAATTTTGTCATAATTTCGCTACTTTTTTTTTTTTTTTTAAGTGGGGAAATCTTGCATAGATACCCACGGCCTCCGGGGAAGGGGCCGTGGCACAGTATTACCATATTTCCGCCGTGGGTTATGTCGGATTCCTACCGACCAAAACCCCACTGTGTTCCGTCAAGCCGCATCAACGACGGGGCCACAGGTATGATAGAATTCTTCCGTGACCCCATCAACGGCTGCCCGTCGCCAGGCCAATTTGTTTTGGCTAATTTGTGAGCCAACCAGCTCTAACCTCATGGGGCGGCGTGAGCGGAACACGTCTCACGCCACCACATCTCTCCGGACGATGGACTAAATATAATTTCGCTACACCTACTGAAATATATTTATAGTCAAACCTAAACCCCTAAAACTTTTTTATATACCTATCCTGGTTTATATATATAGTTCCACTGACCGACAGACACACTGCCCGCTATCTGAAACAATATATAGAGGGCGCGGCTCGATATAAACTTTAATGGCGCGATATAAAAAATGTCGTCTGCCCTTGAACTGGGGACTAGACGCAACGTGGAAGCGAGCGGGGCTATGTAAGAGTTGGTCGTTTAGATGTGGGTTCTGTATAATTTATTTATTATCATATCATGGGTATTATAATATACTATATGCAGACATTATTTGAATTCAGTTGGAGATACAAATTGAGTCTGGATGTACATTTTTAAATGATAAGCTATTGCTATAGATTTAGGTGGTTCATAGCTTGGATAAAACTATTACCTACTATTTTCTGGATATTTCGATACGATATATCGAGTTTTGTACAAAATTTTAACAACTTACATACGTATGCTCCTGTGTGCTCATGTACTGTGTAGGTAACGAAACAAATGTGCCAATTAAAATAATAAAACATAATTATCGTGTGTTCATTTGTAAACTATTGATAATTTTAGCAAGTACCAATAATTAAAAAATAATAACAAAAATAATCGTATCGATTGTAACAATAATTAACTAAAACATTTATAGAGCATATTTAAACTTTAATGACTTTAGCACAGCAATGGGAAAAGTATGGCTAAAAAAAATAATATTGTAATAAGAAATCATTCTCCACAGATCTCCAACCGCCGACCTAGATTGTATGCCAAATCCACAGCCAAATCCTATGCGAATTAATCGAATATAAACCTGCGTTACTGGCGTGATCATCGCGTCATTTAATCTTTTATTTTTAAACATATCCTCCGCTTGACAATTCGTTCCCGAGATCTATAGATACCTATGATTTGATTTTACACGCACATACTTTATAAATAAACTAGCTAACCCACGCAACTTCGTCCGCACTCGATAGGAATATAATTGCAACATTTTAGATTGATACTCCGCTCCTATCGATAGTAGCTTGATTTTATATATGGCCTATTCTTCTTCAGTAGATGGACTATGCGGCACAAAAATATTTTCAATTCGAACCAGTTAGTTCCTGGTTGCGTCTTCAACCATACAACTCTTCAGTTATATATAATACTAGAGGTCTGCCCCGGCTTTGCCCGTGGTACATATTTCGCAATAAAAGGTAGCCTATGTCCTTTCTCAGGTATCAAAATATCTCCATACCAAATTTCATGCAAATTGGTTCAGTAGTTTAGGCGTGATTGAGTAACAGACAGACAGACAGAGTTACTTTCGCATTTATAATATTAGTATGGATATAATGATCGATAGATTCAAGATGCAACAAACAATTAAACATGCTTGCTTAAAAACTCTTCCTAATAATACATATATTTTGCTATCCATACACTATAAAAGCTGCTTAAAAAGTCACACATTATGACAAAATTACACGATCAAATTTAATAGTCCCATCCAAATTCACCAAATTTAATATTCGATAACCAAAATTTAGCTGCACCACAATTTTTCCGGGGTGGCCACCTATAAATCTACATTAACGATTCCGAAACAACCACGTGCGCTAAACAAATAGTGGTGCGATGAAAGAGAATTATCCACAATAGATTAAACATGTCCGTTTGTAGGTCAGTGACGTCAAAACAAATACTTTTATACATATTTACACCTTCCTGCTGTCTTGTTGCTGCTTTTCACCTTGTAGTTTGTTACATTTAAATCTATGGTGGAACTTTATGGGTGTTTTTGACGTTCTGGTTGCTGGGTGGTCGTTGGTAGAGATTTATATTATAGTATAACTGAATATGTTTCAGAAAATATACCTAGTATATGGATTGTACCTCATAGCAGAGACAGTAAAGTCACAGAATACATAATAGTAGCTAAACGCTACAGAACGGACACTCTCCGCCTCCCGCCAAAATTAAACTTACCTCACCCCCGTGCGATCAGACATAAAATGGGCCATATTTTTCTGCAAGGACGATACGCAACGAAGATTGACAACATTAATCAAATTGACTTAAAGTAATTTTATTATTTTGGATTTGTGATTATCGTTTTCGTAGAAAATGGTTAGATATTGTGCTGTTTACGGATGTATTTCATCAGAAAAACGCGAATTTTTTTTTACGCTAGTCACAAATGTGCCAACCATAAAGCGTTAACACACACATTTGCAGTCTCTACAGTGTGACTGTCAAAACGATCATTTTGTATGGAGTGTCCGGGGTGTGGTAAAGTATTACTCCCTATGGTTATCTAAGGTTAAGCGACAATCGCCAATGTTGCAGGATGCCTTTACCCTTAAAGATCATTTGTTATCTGTCCCTACACATAACAAATGATCTGATTTTTTGAACACCTTTTCATTGATCTTAAACTCTTCTTCCTTTTCAATTTAAATTGAAAGATGATTCATAATAAAGAGCATAGTTATTGTGTTCTATTTGATATAGCCTATCAAGTTCCAATAATGATGGCTAAATTATTGCCTTGATAAGGAACAACTGAAAACTCGAAAGCGCTACGATAAATTTGACGAATACATGAACACTGAACATACACCGTACGTCATACATCAAAAAGTAAACATAAAACCATAAAATTATATTACCATCAATAACGCTAATTACAACAAGTTCCGAGCCTTTCATCAAACCTATATATCTCCAGAAACAGCGACAATGCTATCAAAAGTTAACTTTCCATAACGTTGTTAATTATACATACATAACCGCCATACATTGCTTACGTCAAATCTCTTATTAAGAGTCCCTCGTTACATTATAATTGGGTTATAAAAATTGTATAGTTTTTGATTTTCACGCTACGCTGCCCTGACGTGGTCTTTCATGAATACGCCACGTTCCCATTCATAATAATATTATGAATAATCATTTAGACTGTGAATATTTGAAATTGAAACTTCCTTTTATAACGATATCTCTCTTTAAGTTAGGAAAGTAATTAACTGAAACAAGCTTGATTTAGTACTATATCTATATTCTATACAATGATAGAATGTCCGCCGCAAATAAAATTGGCATGGTTTTTAGCAGCTCTTCTAAGAACAAGGAATAATAACTTATAATGTTTATAAGGTATTTAAAATGGTAGAAAACAGATACGATAGCTAATAACATAACTTTTATCTTTTCTAGTAATAAGTATCCCAGTTCATATTAAGTTCATTTCTTCATCAGGAAAGCAATAAAAAATAATTCTTCTTAACGCTTGTGTGCATGAAGACATGTGCATGAAGACATGTGCATGAAGACATGATTCCGGTATTTCATATTATCCAAATTCTTTACACCGACCCTTCCAAACGGACAAGAACCTTCATATTTCCAAGTTGGTCTTTCAACACTACAAAACCCCAAACACTTCGCAGACGATCTGTGACGAACCGAGTTAATTAAATTAAAATAATTTCATTATAAAGCTCACGTCTCCCATCAAATGCTCGTCACGGCGGCTTAATATTTGATGATATCTACATATATCAAGTTTAGGGAGTTACAGGTTATTAAAGTTTCAACTGTTTTAATTATCAATTGGCGGTGTTTGGAGCCAAATACGTTAACGTTTAAGGGTGGATAAATTAATAATTATTAAGTATGTTTAGCTGTGTACACTTCCTTCGCTTTGCCGTGGGATCGATCGATTTCAAGATAAAGTAACGCTATCTTATTGGGGTAAACGACATCGTCTTTAATAAAAACTAATCCAACCTAATATTATTATACATGGGAAACTTGTAAGAACGTTTGTTATTCAATTATGCAAACTGTCTGTGAAGTTACGAAAAAAATTCGAAATAAAGTTTATATTTTTTGTGACGGTGTTTTATTGTTTTTTGACTTAAAAATATTGCTTAGCAAATTTGAAATTTTACATAAAAATCCACTATATTTTTTCCGTTACTTTTTATTAAAATATATATTAAAATTCATACTATCATTTTATGGAAAAGTTTTTAGTTTTGAGTACATTACACAACTCTGAATCTCCATTTAACATTTTACTAAAGACACTACTTCCGAAGTAGCTTTGTTTAGTAGCCAGAAGCTCTTATAGGTATTCAAATTGAATTTGAACTAAGACGTTAAAACACTATTGTTTATGGTCGATTGCTATAATAAAGCAGCCATTAGGCGCCGGCAGCGATCATTGTGCCTCCATGCTCAAATTATTTGATGCAATCATGTACCGATGGCATTTTAAGTGTAGCTGATAAATTGTAGAAGTATGTTATTGTTTTGTAGTTTGCCTGCTTTTGGATATGGTTATGTTTAGTTAAATCCAGATTAAGGGATATTATTTTAACTACTACTGGTTTGGAATCTTTCTAGTATGAAGTATGTAAGCGTAATTTTTATGATAAACTAGCGGTCCGCCCCGGCTTCGCCCGTGGTACCTACATGTTTACGTTTTCTCTCCATAAGAACCATCCTCGTACTTCAAGGAATATAATAAAAAAAGAATTATCGAAATCGGTTCAGCCGTTCTCGAGTTATGCGCTTACCAACACATTTTGCGATTCATTTTTATATATAAGAAGATATAAATGTTTGCTACTCTTTTTCAAGAACAGCTAATCGGATGTGTATAAAATTTTAGAAGATGCTAGTCTGGATTACCAAACATGCTTCTTTTTATCAAGGTACCACGCGAAACCGTGGACTTGAACTATAGCAAGACCATAATACTAAAATATCACCGCAATCACTAGATTATAAACCTTTTTTCTACAAAAACATCTCCAACGTTCCTGGTCCAGGTAACACTCCAGAATATGAAATGGTGCCAAATGACAACAATTTTCTATCAAAAACAAAAGAATCGTGTCAATCAGTTGAAATCCCAGATAGAATTACCGAGTAACAAAAAAAAAATACAGCCAGGAAAACAAAAAAAAAGTACAGTGACCTCCTTCGTTTTTTGGAACAATTCAAAAATAATGTTCGCGCGCAAATACTCTTCAATGTTGGCATTACAAAATATTGAAATTAATTCCTCATGAGGTGTTGTGTTGAATGAATATAATGGAAATGATTCGAAGATATGTTACGTGCGCTCGTAAACTTCGTGGGTATAATGAATGATAAAGCCTCATTTACATTGAAGACTTATTATGTTGTGTTGACAGTATGTTAAA
Source organism: Colias philodice (assembly GCF_061535455.1). Classification (NCBI taxonomy): domain Eukaryota; kingdom Metazoa; phylum Arthropoda; class Insecta; order Lepidoptera; family Pieridae; genus Colias; species Colias philodice. The sequence goes on from NC_143097.1 coordinate 9,749,760, forward strand.
TTTATATGGATATAATATATGTACCTACCTATCTCGAAAATGGCTTGATTTATTCTTTTTTGTTTTAGGGTATTTTTGCGTGGTTTAACATAGTACTGTGATAATGCGTTGTTCAATTATTTCATTCTGGAAGTCTTCTATAGAACGAATAAAGACTTATAGTATAGACAGTATAGTACTCGTTCTTTTCTTGTAAATGACTCACAGTTTAGATAATGTTTTGTAATATTTAAATGCGAATATTATGCGGACGCTTCCAATTATTTTTTCTTTTCGGCAACATTATGATATTTAAAAATAAAACCAACAACAATTATGCTTCGCTAATTTCTAAAGCATGTCATAAATTAAACTTTGTATGCTTTATAATTAATACAATTAATTATGAGTTACTTAATGGCGGTAATTCTTATAATATGGTTTAAGTAATTAAACATAAAAATGATAATTTAATTATTAAGAATAGTCATGCTATTCACCTCAAATGTTAAGTCACTGGCCATTCATAATTAAAAAAAAAATAAATAAAATGTCGCGCAAAGGAAGTGGCCTAAACGTTGTGTCAACAATCTGTCAAATGTAAATACGGCATTATGCGTGTTGTAGTGATCAATGGGTGATTGTTAACACGGCGACGCACGATACCCCTGTACGGTTAGCAAATTATATCAGGGATACATTAAAGAAAAAGTTTTGTTTGTATAGCATTGCATGGACTTAAGTCGTTCCTAGACGATAATGCAACATGGTATGCAAAGGGAATGCGTTATTTGGTGTCATGCATGAAACTGACTAATTGGACTAATTGGACTGATAAAGGTCTTGACTCTAGATTGATCTGGATTCTAATATAGATAAGATTTGAAATGAATGACATGCAAACTACGTGCTGGCTCCTGATTGATGAAGCTTTTTTATTATGCAAGTTAGACTGACGGTTAAAAATGCATAATTTGTAATTTTTGGACGCTCATGCAGCATGACCGTCTAGAGACTACTGAAGTAAGAACAATTATGTTTATTATATTACTTTAAACAGTTTGATTATTATAAAAAAACAATTAAGTAACCAATGATATAATAAGTGAACGAACAAATAAAGCAATGGACACAAAAAATCCAATAAACTGAGTGTATCGTTAAAATGTGCATCAAGTCGATTAATATCCCGTAAACCCATTAAAATTACAATGCAGTAAAAACAAACAAGCGAAAGAGTTTATTTGTTTGTTTGAAAAAGCTAATCTCAGGTACCAAAGGTCCGAAAAATTACCACTTTTAGATAGTCCATTTTAATCATTACACTTATCCAATAAAAGCGGACTAGTGCGGATATAACCGAGTCAGAGCTAGTGTAATATATTGTAATAACCTAGTGTATACTATACCGGTAAGGTGAAAGAATCGATTTCCAATCCCGCCTCGTGATCGTATTTTTTCTATTCTTAAAAAATATATTTTTAAAGTAAGTAGCTGTAACTTTTTTGCTACCACTACACGGGAACGCACGTAGAATACCGACGGAGCTCACGTGGGAAAGGCGCCGTGGCTAATTGTTGATACTGTGATTTATGTAACCGACTAATATAATAATTAACTCCACGGGCACCACGTGAAACTGACGAACATAATTATTTAGTACCAGTGATATTCATTTGCATTTCTACCAATTTCAACAAAGGAGGATGTTCTCAATTGCACTGTAATTTTTGGGTTTGTTCAATTAGAACTTTCTATTGTGTAAACCGATTTTGATGACAAAGTATTTTGTTAAAAAACAATTCTTTTTCAATATGTAATTTATGTGTGTTTGGTTTTAGATTAGGTCACATACACATATTTTTATTTTGTCTCTACCAGTAAATAGTATTTACTGGTAGAGTCAAAATAAAAATAATATAATATGTCAGTTTCGCTCAGCCAAAATGAATGCAGAAATTTATTTAATGGAATTAGAGGTATATTAAATTGTTAATTGCATGTAAGAATTATCTTAATCTCATATTTCGTTTTACAAGATGTAAAATTACTTTAATATACAATTAAAATGTTCAGTAATCTTGGTACAAGTTTGACTTATTTTCCTAAGGGAATGAGGGACATCTAACAACTAAATAATAAGGCCCCTGCTATAATAATTTAACATAACGGGGTTTTTAGCGAAGATTAAAGAATAAAAATTAGATGGGTCAGGACTAAGGAATCGAAAATAATAATTGTTCAGAAGATTACAATTATTCTCTTTAATCATCATCATTCATCACCATCACATTGTGAAATTGACACCATTAGACATATGACTTTTAATGGCCGCCTTCTTTGTGACCTAAATTTTACTCGACTCCCACAGGAAAAAAAATCACATAGAAGGACAAAATGTGCCAAATTTGAAGTTATAATAAAAAGTAATTTGTTAATAATTTTTTTGGCCTGTGAAAATAGGCCTTTAATTTAGTACTAATTCGTTTATCGTGGAGCGCTAGAATTTGTAACAATTATTATTTTAAGTATGTTATAAACTGTATTCGTTTTCCTTAAATTAGTTAGGTATAATTGTATGATGAAATATATACATTGTATGATGAAATGATGGATTGATTCACATGAATAGAGAGATATATATTTTTATCAAGATAGTGTGGTTTTATCGTTATCAAAGATTAGTTATAAAATACTTCCTCAACGTTTGTGGTAATTAAACAAGTGAAAATCTTTTTAACCAAATAAAAACTTAAGCCAAAAACTTAAATATTTAAAACTCCGCAGCGCCAGCCCGTACCGTAAAACCCAATAAAACATCACATCCACATACCAGAGGCGTTATTCACGCATAGCAACAGGGCATCCGAAAAACTGTGTTACAATGCTCGCGATAATTGGCACATGGACACCATCACGTGTGCGATAACGATTTATCTCGCGCTATCTTCCTAAATATATTCGCGTTTATTACTATAAAAATGGCCGTGGCGCCTACTTATCTGTCAGAATTTAGGGCTGTCACCATTTGAATCGTACTAATAAGAAAAACGCGAAAATCATAGAAAATACAATTTTGTGAATCGTATCGTGTGAAATGTACTTATTAGATAAATGCTTGGAATAATGTATGAGTGAATGTTGCTCTTTCACGTAAAAACAGCTGAAGAGATTTGTATAAAATTTGGTACAGCGATAGATTATAGTCTTGATAAGTATATAAGCTAGTTTTAATCCGCGTACCACACGAGTGAATTCGCGGGATCAAACTAGTATAATAATGTAATAGAATACAAATACACACACAATATAAAGGTACTATCTATACATTTGAATTTAAGTTCGTAATTGACTTGATGTAGAGGCTAGAGCTATGTCTAAGATTTTTATAGTTTATTTTATTTAATACAGTTTTAGACAAAATAATGGCTATTTCTATTCTATTCATATATTTTTGTATGTTTGTATTCATTAGCATTAGTAAAGTGTATATTTGGGTCTTTGAAGGTAAACTTTATTTATAAATACTGATAAACACACCTCCGAAACCGGCCTTGAGGTGTTAGAACTAAATATTTTTGCTTATTATTTGAAAACATCTAATTATGTCGTTAGTATGGTACTTAAATAATATGGATATTTTGCTATATAATCCATGTTGGTACGTGAGTTAATTAAAGTTTTTCTTTGGCAAATGATCGACGAAAAACAACTAACTATATTTATCTTAGACACAGAATACATAATAGTAGCTAAACTCTACAGAACGGACACTCTCCGCCTCCCGCCAAAATTAAACACTTACCTCACCCCGCACGATCAGTCTAAAAATGGTCCATATTTTTCTACAGGGACGATACGCAACGAAGATTGACAACATTAATCAAATAGTTTGGAAAATCCAAAAGTGCACGCCTCATAATTTTTTTTTAATAATTATTTATTAATTATTATTTTTGTTTATTTAATAACAATTAAACCACATCGAATCAGACCCTGAAAAATGAAAGGGTTCTATTCCTGAGCATACTCAAGCGTAAGAGAAAAAAAAAGACTCGATTAGTAAAGTATATCGGTCGCTATCGTGTTAACAAGAAAATCCTCCGCACATACAGACACACGGACGTCCAAGACAGAACTTTTTTAAACTGTTTTTTAACTAGTTTAAATAACAAAAATGACATCAAAAATATCATGAATGTTAAAAATAGTGTTTTTTCTTAATATGTGTGTGTATGTATTATCTTACAAGTGCAATGTATGATACATAAATACATTTTAAGTTTGAAAAATCAGATGTTTTGCGCGAAGTGACAGTAGTACCCACCTCAACGCTTCGCTTATGAGGCGTGCAATTGACTTAAAGTAATTTTATTATTTTGGATTTGTGATTATCGTTTTTCGTAGAAAATGGATATTGTGCTGTTTACGGATGTATTTTATCAGAAAAACGCGAATTTTTTTTTACGCTAGTCAAAAATGTGAAAACCATAAAGCGTTAACACACACATTTGCAGTCTCTACAGTGTGACTGTCAAAACGATAATTTTGTATGGAGTGTCAGGGGTGTGTCTTAGACCAAATACATAGTTTGACGATATTCGACATCTACCAACGCACATTTGGCCACAGCTGGTAGATTATCATCTGAACTATATTGATGATGATGATAAATCTGTATTAAAAAATTATATATTTTAGGGAACAAAGCGCGTAAATTTTAATTTCAAAATTAAGACTCTTTAATTATATCTTCGTTGTTTCCAGGAAAAAAATGTTTCGTCAAAATTTAATTTCGTATAAAATTATAAAAAATGTAAAGGAAAAATACTAAATCAGGCAGACGCGTGCGGATCATAATTTAGTTAAATTTATTTAAAACAGAACACTAAAATGAAAAAGATAAAATCGCCATTTTCCCCAATTTATAGTAAACCGGAATAATTTAATTTATTTTAATGGTATCACCTAGTAACAGATCCGCAAATTTAGTTTTTGTCCACTTAGCAACCGAATTATTTAAAATCGCAAATTATATATTATCTGTATCGTCGTTAGTGTGACCGACATTAGTTATTCTAATAAGCCCTTCCACTACCAGTTAATTAAAAAATTATAGATATTAGGTGTATAAAGAATCTTAATTGTTAAATAATTAAGTTTACAAAGCGAGATTCCTTTCTTTCGATAAGGATAAAATGGCCAAGTCTTACAAGGTTCATAACGAGAAAGAAATCTTTAAAATATTATCTTTTAATTACTATTGGCGTTCTTCTATTTTTAATCATTAAATATAAGTTAACAAAAGCTAAGCTAGTTTAACGAACCTTTACAAAAAAATTGTTACATCGCAAGCTAAAGATTACAAATTACCATTGCTAATTGTAATTAATACAGAATCTTCAACCGCCTCTACAATTACAACTGACATGGTGACAACGTGCCAAAAAATTGTCATTAAGCCGTTAGGGCCGGCGCCCACTGCCAGCACGGCGTGGCATGGCAGGGCAGAGGATTTTATTACTAATGAAGTTATTTTGAATCTTATTTAAATCAGTTTAGAATTCAAGTTACTTTATTTCGATGCCACGATGCCGCGACGTATCGCAGGATGCTGCAGCATGACGCGGCACGCCGCAGGATGCGGCGGCATGACGTGTCTTGCTGTTTCATTCCAAGGAATGCCGCGGCGCGCCATTGCATCCCGCGAGGCGTATGCGTCACTTTGGGGTCGAGGAATTATGATTGCTAGCTAGTTGAAATAAGGTTGAAACTTATGCAGCATTAGTGGGGCTTTTAGCAGGATGCCACGGCATGCCACTGAATGCCGCGGGATCACGCAGCACGCCGCGGGATGCCACTGCACGCCGCGGGATGCCACTGCACGCCGCGGGATGCCATTGCACGCCGCGGGAGGCTCTGCCGTGCCATGCCGTGCCGTGCCGGCAGTGGGCGCCGGCCCTTACTGTTCATTAAAAAACCGAGGGCGATGCCCTTAAAACATTCGTACACTTGTAAATTGTAATATAGTCACGTCTATAAACGGAAATAAAAAAAATCTAATACGCATTTGGTTTCATTGTTCAGAAACTCGATTCAAGGGCGAAGTAACCGGCCATTATGCAAAATATACAAATAGTTGTGTGTTAAGTCGTAGATTTGTGGGGACAAGAAATACGTTTGTAGTGACAAAGACGTTAAACATCTACAAAGCACACATTTTAATAATTATAGTATGCTAAGACAAATTATTAACATGAATAGGTTCGTTTTTCCAGATTATGTATCGCCTATAAATAAAGATGCGATCCAGTTTGATATATTTGTAGTCTGATAAGTAAATGAAGATTTCATTTATCCGTGAAATAGTAATAAAAACATTGCTGAGTAGCCCATATGCTACAGATATCCTAAGTGCCCTTTTTCGGTAATTTCTCAATGGGTGATATGAAATAGCATAGATTTTTTTGCATAAGAAGTTAATAAGGTGCCACATTGTTTAAAAGAAAAGTATCTCCTAAAACTTTGACCTAAAAACGACATTTTCTCGTAAATAATTCTAGGTACTGTCTGTTTGACGCGGTCTTTGAGGCGTGTGTCAAATTAGACCGAGTTAAAATGTGTCAAATATTGTTTGAAAATGCCGATGTACTTAAAGTTTTCTTCGAGGAAAAATACCATGAAAATACCATTAAAATGAATTGATTGACTGATCTTTAAAATTTACCACGATTTACGTATTGAACTAATAACTTTTTCATAAATTAGTATTTTTAAAAGTTATGTAGAAATATTTCTTGAAGTTATCTTCGAAATTAAATACATAACTGGGTTATGGGTATACGTTCTTAAATTTATACCAACTAAATCTAGGAAATGTGCGTAAAATCAAATACCAGAACTATAAAAAAATATTGGTGACATTGTCTTTTATAAATTACGTCTTTTTATAAAATTTTCCATAATAAAAAACTAGAAGCGTCACAACTATTAAATTCACACATATCATCATTAAATGACGTTAAACTAAAAAAAAAATATTTTATATATCAGTCTAAATTTATTCTAAACTATTTTTAGTAGCTAAATTATACTGTCGAATAGAATGGGATTCTTTAAAATATTTCCATAAGCAAGTATTTTTTGCAAGTAATGTAGAGTAAAAAATAAATAATGAAATAATAAAAAGTAAACTTTTTTGAAGTTCTCTACGAACTAACGACTACGAAATACGTTATTTTTTAAAATGTCGGTCTTTGATGGCTTAATAGTGGCTAATAGTCTGTTGAGTTTGAGAAACAAAAATCAATCAGGGCTTGCCTCGATTGGCTCTATTTCTGTAGTTTACCCTTACCTACTTTAATTTTTTCCCCTATTTTATTGCTTCAGTATTTAATAATTTTTAAATGTATTCACAGCAAACATGGAAAAAATACAAAACTTTCCTCTTTATTATTTTATTTATTTGTATCACATAGTTATTTTCCTGCATTCAATTAAATGTTTATTTTATTCTCTACTTATTTATAATAAGTTCAAATTATAAATTCAGCCTTCCATATCTTCAGACAATTATATATTCATAAAGCACAGCTTAATTTGACAAGGGGGTATTTTTTTGTACAATTTTTGGCCAAAGAAACATTATAGCATGGCCTGTTAATTTTTACGACTTAAAAATTATACACTAGGCGCAATTTTGGATTTTGTGACCATTTTTAGCTATTGAAGTTATTACTACGTTTTTCAGACAGGGATAATTGCTGTTAATTTAAGACGTTTCTTTTTAGGTTCTTTTTTATAGATTTTTATGTAAGAACAATTACTAGATAGTTAGATACCTACACGTGTATGGTCTGTGTGAGACTATGTGCAAAAAAATATTTAAATTTTTAGTTACGTTATTAGGTAGATAAACTGTAAATCTACTCATATATGGATACTAAAAAAAAACGCTTTAGGCTTTAAAGTTGTATTAGATATTGTTTAGTAAATTATTTTTTTATCAGTGCTTGAGCCTAGGCAAGCACCTAGTTTAAGCATTTTTAATTAGTAATAACAATTATTTAACCAACATTAAAAAGTAGTTTAAATGAATAAAATTGTAATATGAAGTCGATTTATGCATCCTTGCATCGATTGTTTCTTATCAACATAATTATTAATTAATAATTAAGAAGACAGAGAACTTGATTAACTCAAAAAACATACCCGACAAATGCTATAGGAATAAAACAAAACCGATAACAAATCGGCTTAACGCAGATTACAAATGGCTGCACTTCACAATGAATTAATTTTTAAGCCGAAGATCGATAATTTAAGGAAAAAATGATAACTCATGTGCAGATAAGATATTAAATGGATTTATCGTATGGCCATGGCGAAATAAATGGTTGAACCAGGAAAGGCATATAAGTGGAATTAAGATAAATATGGTTGGAAATGTTAAGTTTGCGAATTGCAAATAACGCGTAAATATAAGAATAGGCGAACGCGTAAATAAATTTAAAACATGCATGTAAATATAATACAACCTCCGGCTACACAATATGGGGGCAATGTTTACTTTCTCCACAGTATTATTTAGTAGCTACTCCAAGGCTTGAATGAATGAATGAATGAAAAATATTTTATTGCACACTTAATACAGGATTATAAACTACTAGCGACCCGCCCCGGCTTCGCACGGGTGCAATGCTGATACTAAAAACACTACAGAAAAACTGTGAACGTTGTATATAAAAACATAGCGGCCCGGCCGGCCGGTACCGCCGCTAACGCTACGTCCCGCAATTTTTAAATCTGTAATATCTTCGAAAATATTCACTTAAATCATACGGTGTAAAGGGCCATATAGATCTATATTAAATGAACAATGTACCTATTCAAGGTATTTAATTGGTTAAGGATTAATGCTGTGTTGGTTAAAATCGCATCGAAAATTAGCCATTATTTGTCGTAAAAAGTAAATGACAAAAAAAAAGTTATTGTGGGTTATCCATAAGAGATAGACATATACCATCGCGGACTTTTCTGTAGACCTTTTCAATGTGTATAATACTTAGTACATTATTTTGATAAAACTCGTAGGGTTCAGCCTGCGTTTGCAATGTAAGCGGAAAGAATGAAATTTTTTACGACATCACATTAGAAACCTCAAAAATAACAGTACTTCTCCACTATTTAATGGATGTTATTATACATATAAACCTTCCTCTTGAATCACTCTATCTATTAAAAAAAACCGCATCAAAATCCGTTGCGTAGTTTCAAAGATTTAAGCGTACAAAGGGACATAGGGACATAGGGACAGGGAAAGCGACTTTGTTTTATACTATGTAGTGAAGGACCATATAAGTAACAACATGTACAGAAGGCGGTCTTATCGCTGTAAGCGATTTCTGCCTGACAACCCGAAAATTTAGAAGGATTACATTGTGGTGGTGGTGCATTACAAACTTAAAATTTTGATTTGAACTAAAATAAAATGAATAATAAATAAATATACAATATAATTATAATTTAAATAATAAATATACATAAATAATAAATCTATAAATAAATACATCATAATATATATATTATATATAAATGAGGAGAGGCTTTAAACTCTTCAACGCGTAAGCAATAATATAATTAATATATCGCCCTTTCAATAAAAGCTATTAAAACATACATTATTAATCCTAAAAAGTCTGCACACAAACGTAGTAATTCAACAAAATACACACACACAGCTATAAACCCACACATACATGTAAAATGTTAAACATTGAATCCCTCTTAGCAAAGATTCAGTCGAACAAGCATTCGTCTGCTTCAAGTGCATCGAGTTTCAATTTCTTTTTTATACGTACGGTCAGTTTGTGCTGGCTGGATTTCTTTTCTTTTGAACTTATGTATTGATTTTAAAATTGTACAACCAATTGTATTATAAGTAAAAAGAGAATAGTATAGATAGGTTGTTAACGCTCTGGGAGCATATAATTAGCCAAAATTTACTTAATTTATCTCTTTATCGCTCACATTATTGATCATGCCATCCTTTGACGTCTAATCGTGTACGTGCGTTAGTGGTGGTTAGTAAGCCATTTTTTAAGATCGAATGTTGTGTTGGTAACCTATCTACATTTTTTAACTGTACTTTACCCGGGCATAGCCTATGTTCCTTTCTAATGGTAAAGAATTATCTAAAATTCGCAAACACCAAAACTTTTCTCATAATAATATTGCTGTGATTTTACGAAACAGGTTTCATTCTAATATTGGAAATTGAAATGAGTGGAAATCTTCCAATCTATATATTTTAAGGCGACGTAAACATATAAGATATTTCATCATTTACTCTTTGGGATAGACGGACTGATTAACATCATTTAAAAATAATATTATATGAATACACAAAATTAGGCAATAAACTGAGTATTATTTATTTCTTAATTGAAGTAAAGAATAATCCATTAACCTCATATGTATTAGGTAGGTACTCAATTAATATTTTTCAAGCAACCAAAAACATATCAAACAGCCTTAATAATGCATTTCAAAATATAAATGCGAATACGCAAGTTAATCACTACATAGTATAAAACAAAGTCGCTTTCTCTGTCCCTATGTCCCTTTGTATGCTTAAATCTTTAAAACTATGCAACGGATTTTGACGCGTTTTTTTTTTAATAGATAGAGTGATTCAATAGGAAGGTTTTAGTATATAATTTATTAGGTTTGAGACAGAGCGGGCGAAGCCGCGGGCGATGAGCTAGTATAAAATATAATACTAAATTACGATCAAACAAAATGGTGACCCACAAAATTCGGGTTATCGCGCATGGCGGGAAAACGCAAGGTCAATGTTGCCTGTTTAGCCTAATGTCATCTGTCAGACGTTTTTCAAGGTTTCCTAAAATATGAAATTAATAAATAATTAGACATTCCAATTCATAAATGCGTCTGCATTTGATACTAGCTTAATTTTATGATATTCGTCGCTACATTAGTGAGGTTATAACAAGTTTTGGCTGTTTCTAGGAGGAAAATAGAGCTGATTACTGATATCAAATGCTATATATAATAAAACGTCAGATAAATTCCAACGTTTTATTTATTCGGTTGTATAATTTGTACTTATTTACACAAGTACATATTTAAAACAAAGCTAAAAGGAATGTAGAAGTAAATTGTTCGTGAGTTTCATCACTTAGTTACAGTTGCACTCATTGCTCTGATGCAAAAAAATAAATATAGCTATAATATTATTATTTATTATGTAAAGGATTAAAAAAAATAGTAATAAATACTCTTCAGTCTTTTACCTAAACGTCTATACGCCTTGTTTAATCAAAAATAAATTCTTTCTCAAAGAAAAACAATTAATTTCCATTAATAAACGTAAATTCCATCAATTCTGAATTATGTTAAATATAAGTTCTAAGAAGATAAGTGAAAAGTGAAAAGATTTGAAAAGGTGTTTGTATTATTTAAAACTTTATAAATTTTAAATAAAATAAACACTTTATAAATGGGTGTTAAATTATTTCTCTAAAATTAAAAGCAAATCAAACAAATTTTTTATAAAAAATTGATACTTAAGTATTGTTATTTTAAAATAAATTTTGGTCATAATTCATAAATATAAAAAGTTAAAAAGGCTTAGAGACATTTATTTCAAAGAATTAATAACGTTTTCACACAAAAAATAATAATATGCATAATTTTACAGTTTCAAGGTGCTACGTATTTTGAAAATCATATTTCAGTAAGAATAAGGTTCAAAATCGATTGAATTTATTTCGTAACTAGCGACCTGCCCCGGCTTCGCACGGGTGCAATGCTGATACTAAATACACTACAGAAAAACTGTGAACGTTGTACCTATATAAAATTAAAAACATAGCGGCCCGCTCGACTCGCCCGATAGCCGGGCGGCGCGGCCGGCCGGTACCGCCGCAAACGCTACGTCCCGCAATTTTTAGATCTGTAATATCTTCGAAAATATTCACTTAAATCATACGGTGTAAAGGGCCATATAGATCTATATTAAAATGAACAATGTATTCAAGGTATTTAATTGGTTAAGGATTAATGCTGTATTGGTTAAAATCACATCGAAAATTAGCCATTATTTGTCGTAAAAAGTAAATGACAAAAAAAAGTTATTGTGGGTTATCCATAAGAGATAGACATATATCATCGCGGACTTTTCTGTAGACCTTTTCAATGTGTATAATACTTAGTACATTATTTTGATAAAACTCGTAGGGTTCAGCCTGCGTTTGCAATGTAAGCGGAAAAAATGTAAAAATTTACGACATCACATTAGAAACCTCAAAAATAACAGTACTTCTCCACGTAGTACATTCTATCTCGATGACTTCTCCACTATTTAATGGATGTTATTATACATATAAACCTTCCTCTTGAATCACTCTATCTATTAAAAAAAACCGCATCCCGCAAAATCCGCTGCGTAGTTTCAAAGATTTAAGCGTACAAAGGGACATAGGGACATAGGGACATAGGGACAGGGAAAGCGACTTTGTTTTATACTATGTAGTGATAACTCATGAATGGCCGATCATGAATGAGCTGTGACGACACAAGATGGCGGCTTTATAAAATGGCGCGAAACGCTTGCGCTTTTAAAATATGGACCAGCTTGAACAATGCACGGGACTTTTTTTTCACATTGGGCAATATATTATATCCATAAAGAAATGACAAAAATGTTTACTAATGCAGGCCATTAAAAACGGCTATTTTTGTGTTAAAAATTTATGTGCGAAATAATAAAAAATGCTATCATTTGGAAGCAGAAAAAAGGTTTTAATCATTTTTAATATGCTGAATAGAATTTAAAAGAACTCGTTTTGGTGAAGTAATTTTACGAAGTATTTTTTAAATTTTACTACTTTTTTATCATAAAAATAAAATAAAATTTGAATTAAATTATTATTTAAGATTTAATAAAAGATACTTAAGTATTAATTTACCATTAATTATATCTTAAATTTGTAAAATTTCCACGCCATATTGAATTTCGAGTCCTTATTTTATAAATGAACACTAATTTATAATTAATTATCGTTTAATTATAATACCAAATATAATATATATGTCACGGCTAAAGGTAGGTGAGAACATAAACTTAAGATTAGCCGGCTAAACTTAGGTTTATTTTCGACGAGGTGTTAATGTTAGTTTGTTCTATCTTTAGCCGGCTAAACTTAAGTGTAACCGCAGGCCCGTGGCTAAAAATGTCGGGGTGGGTAGATTTGGTTAGCGCCGGGCCGGTGGAGGGCTTGAGGGGCCCGCACAGTGCCAGAAAACACTCGCCCTGTTCCTTACATGTATTATAGTAACCAAATCTACCCACCCCGACTCAGGGCAGAAAGCTGGTGGCTAGGTTAGGTTAGGTTAGAACTCTTAAGACCCGCACGAGCCGAGCGAGCGCAGCGAGCGTGCTGCGGCAGCAGCCGGCGAAGTGCCAGAAAACACTCGCCCTGTTCCTTACATGTATTATAGTAACCAAATCTACCCACCCCGACATTTTTAGCCACGGGCCTGCGGTTACACTTAAGTTTAGCCGGCTAAAGATAGAACAAACTAACATTAACACCTCGTCGAAAATAAACCTAAGTTTAGCCGGCTAATCTTAAGTTTATGTTCTCACCTACCTTTAGCCGTAACATATATACCTACATTGTATTAAAATAAGTATGGGTATTTAAGTGAGACAACTACTTATATAGGGTGTCCCAACAAGAACGCAAGATTTAAATTTGACATAAAACGCAGATATTAAAAAAAAAATTGTGAAAACTATATTATATCATAAAGTAGACAAGGTGAGGTTTTGTTTGGAACAACACATCAGGGAAATGGCCACCGCGGCTTTGCTGGCACATACGCGATCTTTAATGAAATTTTCAATGACCGTTTTACATAAATGCTGTGGTATTTCATTAATACAGCGTCCAATTTCGTCTTTTAAGGTTTGAGTCGTCGTCGGCTTAATCGCATACACCATCGATTTCAAAAAAACCCCTAAATCGCATGATCTAGGTGGCCAATTATGGTCCCCAAAGCGTGAAGTAACATGACCGAGAAATGACTGATGCAGCAATTGTATTGTTTCTCTGGCTGTATGACATGTGGCGAAGTCTTGTTGAAACCACATCCCCTCCAGCATGCAAGACGCAAATCTTTTGTCAAAATTCACTGCATAGTGGATTCGGAACCACCAATTTTTGGAGCTTAGTGTTGAATTGAGATGGATGGAGTTTGAGCGATATCATCACATACAGCTGCGATATTTTCGGTTGATCGACCAGGTCGAAGGCGCGTTGTTGTCTTTACATCACTAACAGACCCAGTTTCAGCAAATTTTTCCATTAATCTCTTTTACTGATCGCAATTTCTTTGATCGCAATTTGCGTACTGTAGCCGCAAAACTTTCACTATTTTGGTAAAACAAGTTTTACAATGAGAATGCGTTGATCCTTCGTTTAGCGTTCCATTTTCACTAACCTTATACCTTCTACTAAAAAAAAATAACACTTGTTGATATGTCAAACAATGACACTTCGAATGGCGCCAAATTTAAATCTTGCGTTCTTGTTGGGACACCCTATAGTTTATTTTTTATTTGGTTGATATTAAATTGTACATGGAATTCCAATATTTAAGTACGTAAATAATAAATATTCACCAAAATAAAAGCATTAATCCATTAGCCATTTTTTATTTTTTTTTAAATGCAGGTAATAGACCTTTTTAAGAGGCAATATATTAAAATTTTGCCAATACACAATAAACAAAATAAAAATCGGCACACAACCTGCTTATAATAAATTATTATTATTAAAATCTGTTAGAATACAGTGTCCCAAGAAGTATGGATATACTGAAGCCAGGAGGTAGAGGACTTGGAGGGCGATCCGAATCGGAGTTATGACGTGTTTTTTCAATTTTTACCTTTTGCCGAGTACGATGAGATTTTTATTTATGGTGACGTGACTTATTGCGGATATATTATTGCTTATATAGATGCTTGATTTGTTTCGTGTGCAAAGCTGAAAGATAGGCCTATTCAGTATGGTAAGATTTACTATCGTTAGATCTTTGAATGGAATAAAAAAAAAAGAATTGAATGCCAAAAAAGATAAAATTACCCAGTATGTTCACAATTTCAAGGGCCCGTAAAAAAATAAAATCACATAAAAAAAATTTCGTTTGGCTTTTTAAAACTTGCTCTATCAGATAGCTACTCTGAAAATTTCATTTTATTATTCATAAGGCTTCAATCGAAAAATTTAAATCGAAATGTGGCAATTATATAATATAAATATTATAATAGTCCATTTAAACTATTTAATAATCTGTGCAAGTATAAAGAATATTAACTATAGAAACTAGATTAAACATCCTAATAGAAACATCGTTCATATGACAAACATCCGTAATACAAAAACAATATTTCCCTTTCTTCAAAGTCGGTTATTAACAAACAGACCAGATTTTAAAGTTGTATAAGCATTCAAAAATCGGCACGTGTTGATGAAAAACGTGTTTTCATGAGAATAACCCTTTATTGTGATAATAATGAAAAATCTTAATGACCCTTTTCTTTAAATTAAACAAGCCCAATGAATAGCCCTTCAACGCTTAGTTAAAAACAAAAATTGTTTATTCTTTAGAAAATTAAGTATTTTAGTACGCTTCACTTTTAAGTCCATTTTCGTAACCGAGTTTCACAATGTGTTATTTTTCCTTTTAATTTAGAAATTTGTTTCTTTATAGGGTTGCTTTTGTTCAAAATAATATAAGTATAGCTTTATTGTTTGACTAGCTTCCGCCCACGACTTTGTACGTGCATCCCCGTTTTTCCCCGTTCCCGCAAGAATTTCGGGAAATCCTTTCTTATCGGTTGCCTACGTCTTAACATCTACCTGCATGCCAAATTTCAGCCCGATACGTCCAGTGGTTTGGGCTGTGCTTTGATAGATCACTATATCAGTCACCTTTGAGTTTTATAGATATAGATGTAGTAGTAAAAGTAGCGAGTTAAGGCAAAGTTTAAAGGACATAATATACAGACAATTGAGAACCTCCTCGATATTAAAGTCAGTTAACAAAAATAGACAAAAATAATGTCATTCAGAAATGACCCTTGTGTAGTAGAAGTTAAAGCTCCATCTATTCACTATAGTGCCATTTTGATTCGAATTACAGTATAAATCACGCGATGTGGCCTACATACCAGCTACCTTCATTACTGCCCTTTATAGGGCTGTCAGATTCAAGTAAATAATATATTTTACTATATTTCAGGTCTGGAGATGAAGAAGATGATATAATCCTGTGTTGAAGACACAAATAGAAGATCAGCCTAAACGCTTTCAGCTAAATGAATGTAGGTTTTTATATTTCATAATGGAGCCAAGGCAAGAAGCGACTTTTAAACATCACATAAACAAACTATAAATTGAAATTTGTAATAAGTAATAAACATATATCCTTGTTTTATTTCATTTCTAGAGCTCTATAAAGAAGTGTTTAATAGAACAACCAGGTCAGAAAGTTTATAATAATATTATGTTTCAATTTAAAACTAAGTTGTGACAGCCCTACACGTGCTATCCAGCCACCAACTATCGACTTTCCTACATACTGCGAATAATTGTCCAGCTGTCCACATTATTGGCCTTAGAATTTACCTCATTAAAGTTTTGAATTTTAGAAAATGTGAACTAAAACATTATTCAATTTCTCTTGGTTTTAGATATTTAGGTTGTATGGTTTAGCGAGCATTTTTTAAATATTCGCGGGTTTAAAATCAGTCGCGAGAAAAGGCCGTTTGTCTTATATTATTAATTTATTAGTAAAAAAAGTACTCAGTTAAAAACCTTAGGCCTAACAAATGTACTTAAAATGTTAGTGATTTTAACAATACAATTTGTAAGCGATTAGCATGCGAGGCACTTGACACCCCGCGACCGTTGCCTCACCGGGCTATATTAACACCATTAGTGATACTAATCAAATAGTGGTGAAGGGCAAGGGAGGTACCGTCAGCAAAAAAGCAAATACGAAAAAAAAATGTTGTGTGGTTTTATGAAACCACGGTAAAAGTGAAACTGTTCGAACGGTTCCGAACACTGCTTTGTGTAGCGCATGTCGCGTGACGGTCGGCTGCCGAGTAGGTATACCTACTCGGCAGCCGCGATACACGCGACATGCGCTACACAGACCAAAAAGTTTGAGACGATGTAATAAAAGTTTCACTTTAAAAACATTAAGAGATCTGTATGAAGTTAAAAGGCAAAATTAAAAAAAAATTGTATGTTTATAATTATTTATTGGTAGAAAAGTGGTTTGTTTTTAAATAGAGGACATTCAATTAATATAGATGAAAACAATGGTTTTATCAACGAAAAAATTCATTCCAGAGATTATTGCGTGCAAACAAACAAGCTGTTCACTTAAGTATTTTATTATTAACGAAGTCGAAAATCTGAAATTAATTTAAGTAATGTAACCGCATACAGATAAAATCATGATATCGTACAAGTTTTAATATTTACTTTGTCTGCAGACCGTACTTTAAAATTTGTACCAACCTTGGGGTCATTAACAAATAGCGTCCTATGGTCACACGAATAAGCATATTTAATTGGCTATTTATTTAATTATCCAACAAGTTTGCTTCGGTTTTCATTACGAGAACAACTTGTTTTAATGATATTAATCATCCTTACATTATTATGCTACAGTAAGCATACTTTTAGAAAATCCGGGAATATAGTAAGCTTGTAAAAATAATTTACAAGGTTTTAAAGAAATATTCATACACAAGTGAGAAGTTTAGGGCTCCCACACATAAACACGATACGACGTCGCGTCGTACAACGATGCGGCGTCGTTTCACGCGCGAGTGGTCTTCGCAGTTTCGCACACGCGGCCTCCGAAGGAGGCTGCGTGAGGGATGCTGTTCAGGACGATTCGTCCTCTGCAGCAGGTTGCTGGCGCCGCCCGCTAATACGGGCGGGTTACTGGGAGGACGAATCGCCCTGTATCGTTTCACGATAAGGGCTCCCACACATAAACACGATACGACGCCGCATCGTTGTACGACGCGACGTCGTATCGTGTTTATGTGTGGGAGCCCGTGGAATTTTTTACTAGTTATTCAATTCCCTATAGGCAGCAACCTGAATTCAAAATAATTTGGAAAATCCAAAAGTGCACGCCTCATAATTTTTTTTTAATAAATATTTTTGTTTATTTAATAACAATTAAACCACATCGAATCAGACCCTGAAAAATGAAAGGGTTCTATTCCTGAGCATACTCAAGCGTAAGAGAAAAAAAAAGACTCGATTAGTAAAGTATTTCGGTCGCTATCGTGTTAACAAGAAAAAGGATCCGCACATACAGACACACGGACGTCCAAGACAGAACTTTTTTAAACTGTTTTTTAACTAGTTTAAATAACAAAAATGACATCAAAAATATCATGAACGTTAAAAATAGTGTTTTTTCTTAATATGTGTGTGTATGTATTATCTTACAAGTGCAATGTATGATACATAAAGACATTTTAAGTTTGAAAAATCAGATGTTTTGCGCGAAGTGACAGTAGTACCCACCTCAACGCTTCGCTTATGAGGCGTGCAATTGAAAATAAAAGACGTGTGGCACTCGGGGACTGCCGCAGTAAAGCTATTGCATATAGCATGTCTTCAAGCCACACCTCCGTGTCCATCGGAGTGGGGAGCGTGAGGTTTTTCGTTACGCAATTTCTGAATTCGGTCCCCGCGCTCAAGGCCCGCAATAGAAGCTATGCAATAGCTTAACATTTTGACTGTTTTTTGTAGCCAAAAGTCGTTTTGACTGGAAATCTTCTATTTTCTTCACCCCTTCAAATAAAAAAAGACAATTGTTTAAAAAAATCTAGTTACAACATCTTAGACCTAACTTTAACTGGACCAACTTATACCTCGTGATGGTACAAAGACCGCCCTTTCTGTTCACACAATTGCCCGGGCTTCCTTATTGCCAAAGTGACGTCATCTCGTGCCATATGATTCGAGCGATGCTGTATACACATCATCTCACGACACCCACCGAACGTTACTTAGCGTAATCCCGTCGCATTCGTTACTAAGACTTACAATTTATTGGTTCCATTGTATTGTGTCTCAAATGTGCGGCTGTTTCGCTGAATGCTACTCAACAGACGTTGTTTATTAGTATGTATACAGCTTTATATTAGCGGATGTTCACACAGTCGGATGTTAGCTGGAGCTCTAAAATTCTTATTAAATGTTTGTTTATATCATTATGTCGTTAATAACGATGCTAATTATGGGAAAATTGTAAAAAGATTTAGTACAGTTTTTTGTGAGATCTTTATAATTACACTTATGTTTTTTCTTATCCTGTGGATATCTTCAGTGATTTAGGTGCTAAGGATGTGTAAGTTATCGATAGAACAAGTTTAATTTTTCTTGTGAGAAGTACTATTTAATAAAATTCTCATAAGAATTAAAGAAATTAGTCCTAAACTATAACTTTTCGAAATAAAAAAAATCCTACCTACTAATATCATAAATGCGAAAGTTTGTGAGTATGTATGTTTGTTACACGCAAAAACTGCTGAACCGATTTTCATGAAATTTGGCGCATACATAGAGGGTAACTTGAAAACGCGAGCGAAGCCGCGGGCGTGAGTTAGTAACTAATAAAATTGAAGACATCGTGGAGCGAGGTTAGATTCCTTATATTTGAATACAAATGGCTAGATAGTACGATAATAATTTAATTATTCGGTTTAAACTTGAACCTGTCTACTATAAAAGTTATATTGTTTCCGGTTTAATGGTGACTCAAAAGCTTCCTTTCTTGCTGATATATGTATTATAGCTATACCTACGTATAGATATTTATATAATACTAGCTTTCCGCCCGCGGCTTCGCCCGCGTTTTCAGAGAAAAACCCGTTCCCGTAGGAGTTCCGGGACCGGGACGGAACCTATCCTATGTCCTTTCTCGGGTATCAAAATATATCTATACTTTGGTAATTTTCTTTCATGCAAATTGGTTCAGTAGTTCAGGCGTGATTGAGTAACAGACAGACAGACAGAGTTACTTTCGCATATTTTATAATATTAGAATGGATAGATTTTTGATATCATAGCTGTTCTACTTCACTCAAACTATTAAACACAAAAATAATTTTTCAATTCAAACCAGTTGTTCCTGAGATTTGCGCGTACTAACAAACTATTCAGTTTTTAATATAAGTAGGTATATCTAGACAATTTCAAGGATTCGAACCCACTACCATTCACCACTGAATCACAAGGTCATTCCTAGTTAACTGCTAAATAATACATAATGAAAAAGATGAGCCAGCGCAATAAATTTGTTGCCTTATTACTATGAATACATAAACTATAGTGGATATTTACATGGAGATGGCCGGAACACTTCTACAGGGTTGCCACTGCGAACAATTTACTCGGTAGGTACTTACAAGTAAATACCCACTTTATAATGGTACAAACCATACATTTAATATTCTTTGACATTTTAATGTAGTAATTTTAATTAGTATTACTTTAATTTTACCTAATCATAGGTTTGAACGTATAAATTTTCTGTTCAATAATTATACTTTATTATAAGTATAGGCAATTTAATTGGAAAAACATTTTACCTAATCAAAACTTTACTAAATGAAAATTTACATTTTTATCCTCAATTTTTTTTCCAAAAATATATAAAAACTCACTACCGACAGCCCTAAAGCAAAGACAAGCCTTGATCCACTTAGGGCCTAGCAACTGGCGGAAATAAGGAACCCCATAGACTGACCCAGTTCACTAACTATCTGTGCTCCATGACTCATAATCGAATTATAAGTTTCTTTCCGCTATTGGGCCTTTGGGTCACATGTTCATTTGTTAAAAATTATTGTTCACAGAGCTTAATAAAATAACTATGAGCTTGTTAATTATAATATTAGAAGATACGCATTTTCTATTATGGTCCAGTATATATTTATATCCAGTATATTATGGAAAAACTAATTTCATACAAAAACTATTATAGTTATAAAACTATTTTGAGTTATGTATTAGCGTTCAAAAGCATCAATTGTCACATATAAACTTAATGTCTTTCTGTACATAGAAGTAAAGTTAGAACTTTTTTATCCAAAAATACTCAACTGAATTTCAAAATTCTCTCATCAGTGCAAAGCTACATTATTCCTTAATAACATGGTCTATATCTTCAATATTATACACACAAAACCAGGGCAAGTGTCTAGTTAAGAAAAACTTGAGAAAATGATGTATCACATCGGCGCCGCTTCCTGGAACACTATAAAATCAGTCTCGAAATTTCTTTTGGCACGAATCGGGGAACATGGCGGCCATATCGGATAGGAATTAATCGAATTACAATAAGCTTTCAGGGGTTTTTTATGGGTGGGAAAATCGTGTGGATGTTTGAAGGGAAATACAGGTTTTAATTAATAAATTATTGTCTATACAAAAATGGCAAAATTATAGTGTTAAATCTTATAAGTTATACCTAACTGAATCGTTCTGATTTAAACATGAAAAAATTTGCAATAAAACTAGCAGTTAGTTTTAGTACTGAAGGACCGTGTCTGTAACAACTAACACCTGAACCGAGAAGGATAAAATTTTGCAAAAATGTCTCTTTTGTTCTTCAATGTCACCTTGACCGTCTGCACATACTTAACCCAAACTGTTAAGTCTGGCCAAATATTTGACAAACGTGTTCATTGAATTAAATTATTACCAAATATTTAAGCGAATATAACCACATGTTCCATTAACCCATATAAATTATAAGCATCCTACATCCTCTTTAATTTGTCAAAGAGGCCCCAACATAAGGGAAAACACGTCAAAAATATTCACAAATTGTAATATGACCATTTACACGTAACACGCACACATAGGCGTTTCGCATGTGTGCGTGTGTTACGATAAATAATTCGGAGTTTATCAAAGGGGCCACGTTTGTGATATCATGGTGGTGACCATGAGATAGGCGAATCGGGGATTTTCTGTAATTTTAGTGTTATAGCATTAAATGCGATTAAAACAAAATTAGTGGAGTAGAATAAATTCAATTGCTGAGGTGCAAATTGCAGTCATGGGTGGTATAGCGTCATCACGGAAAAATTAACAGGTTTGAATCTCGACTAATAATCGAAACACAAAAGACTTATGCCAATATCTAGAATATTAATAAGTATGATTATGTAATGCATATCATGTTGGCTTTGTAATTCGTAAATAACAAATTTAACAAGACACAATATTTGCGTTACATAATAAAATATCTATACGATGGCAAAAGTTCAATGAGATAATAATGACAGGCATTTTTGTGTGATCGAGTATAATAGAAATGAGTCACTAATGGTGGTTTATAAATAGCACAATTGATTCCCATTAAATAACGAATTTATGGACGTGAGTTGCGTCAAGGAATAAGGAAAGAAGAAATACATATTGTCAAAAATCATAAGCATGCTTATAAAAGAGATGAAAATGTATTTGAAGTATTTGAACACATTGCGAACAATTCAGCCTCATTAAATTCCATCATTAATCAAATATTTTCCTCAATTTGACCTCATTAACAAAACAATAAAACATCAGTACTCATTTAACGCAAGCTGATAAGCTGTTGTTTATAAACGCAATATCCGATAACTTACATAACTTCACAACTCAATTTAGCCTCTATAATTCGTCAATTTCGGTTCTATTCAATTAAATTTTCGTCCAAAGCTAGCGAAACACGTGTCCACCCTATCGGATAGTAAAGCCAAGGTCGAATTGCGCACACTAGCAAACTACGAAATCCTTCACCACGGTCAAAGACCCGCGGAAGTCGCGGCGCCCAGTCCACGTTGACCTCCCGCCTCCGAACGATTCCCCTTACAAGTCCATTATCGAAGTACTGCCGATACAACAGAGAGGTCTTGCTCACTGGTCGATGTTTTATGTCATCATGTCAGTTGGCCTTCAAAACGATGTATATGTTAATCACGTGGACCAATAGTTCTGTTGCTATAAGACGTTTAATATTCGCCTTGGTGACGTCAAATGCTTAAATAAAATGTTAAATAGCTCATTAAATACCTAGGTAGTTAGGTGAGTCGTCCCGGTTCGCCGGCGTATATATGTTAGTAGTCTAATACCTTTATACATTTTTGTAAAACAATTATTGTAAATAGCAACCCAGTGAACAAGAATGAGGATACTCTATAGTCTATGCTCTATGGCTTATGCCATAGAGCCACTTTTTTATTCCATGAATCTATGGATTAAAAGTTACTTTCAAAGAAGATTCTGACCTACTAAATGAAATGAATACATCTATCACATGATCAATTATTATGGGGCATTAGTTCACATAGATTAATTAGGGTAAAAGATATAGGTCGCCGGTTCGACTGACGACTACCGTTCTAAGTAATTATTTTGTCATACGAAGCTCGAAATGTGTCGTATTATTTTAACAGATAAATAATGAAATAAGACTTATAATGATGACGAGGCTTACCCAATTTTTTCATCACAATTGTTTCAGCTGTTATCTAACGTATTTGAACAAATGAAAAACGTTAAACATACATTAAATCTTTTAGCAGTTAGATACTACCTAGTTACCTACATTACAACAGAGTGACGTAGCTATATTTAATTTTTTCCTTTCATATTCGGCGCAGCAGTTCCATAGTTTATTTCACATACACAAACATGACCCCTTATCATTAGCAGTATAAATAAACTTTTCATAGAATTAGTTTATATGACATACTCAAATTAATGAGTCGAAATGATGCAATATTTAATATTTATACATTTGACATATCTGTCAAAATTTAATTACCCAATGAGTCAAGTGCGAGTTGGACTCGCGACACTGGCTGTACTATTAACTATTCTCTATTTCTTTCCTTCTTTCTTCTTTCTATTCCGTGACTAAGGGTTCCATACCGTACCGTACGTAATAAATTAAAGAGAAATTACTCACTCATCTAATTTATGACCGAGCCAACCGTTGTTTTACCTCGATTTTTTAATATTTGTTCTTATACAGAAATCTCTGAAAATATCAAATGTCTATCTATCACTGTTCAACCGACGGACAGACAGACAGCGAAGTCTCAGTACCTAATTTTTTATCCAGGCCAAAATTATAGACAGGAAAACTGTATACATATATAGCTGTCTCGCTCACCAAACAAAGAGAATACATATTTAAATATATTCGCAATAGATTAAAAAAAACTACGCTATGTTAATTGAAGCAGAAAAAAGTTAAATATTTAATTGTTAACTTGTTAAAATACAGATAAGATAATAAAAATATATTTGTATAATATATTTAAATCAATTATGTATTATGTAAGACTATATTTTTTGCAGATATTTAATTACGTAAGGAATAAATTAAGTTACAATAAAAAAAAATTAACACGCAACAAATGCCGTATTTTTTAAGTATTAGTTGATTAGTTTTCACAATAAAAAAATATATTGTTAGTTTCGAGTTTCGACCATAGACTACCATTAATTAATAATCTGTCATTTTTATGTATTCGGGAGCCGCCATTTTGAAATCTTTCTGTTGTTTCGAGAGTTAGCTAAACTTTTTGAAAATTATTTACGTAGAAGTGATACCTATTTGAAAATCACCGAGACGGTACAATTGTAAGTTTTAACCGTGTTTTTACATTTATACTTAAGGTGATTGCTACGATCTGTTCCCAGCCAATATCCCGCTAGATGGCGCTGAATTCTACATTTCTAGTTTATTTGAGTTTTTGCGTAATTGGAAAAGATTAAGGTCGTAGGAATAGTCATGGCGGTTACTGAATATTATATTTTATTGAAATATGTCATATCATTGCCTTAAAATCCACCCAATTCGGTAAAAAAATGCATTATAACATCTGTCATTGCATACAGGGTCGTTTACACACACAGACGTATACAAAAATGATAAAGATTTAAGTCTAGATGGCGTGAATGTAAAACAAGTAGGATTGTTATAAAAATAAAAGTTATATTTGTTGGCGTAAACTATTTTGTTGTAATTTTGGGAAATAAATAATGTCAAAAT
The DNA here is from genome assembly GCF_061535455.1 of Colias philodice. Lineage (NCBI taxonomy): Eukaryota > Metazoa > Arthropoda > Insecta > Lepidoptera > Pieridae > Colias > Colias philodice. The sequence continues at coordinate 9,774,924 of NC_143097.1, forward strand.
TGATTACAATAAAACGCAGTTTTATTTTATTACCTACATTACACTATTGTTTTTTTTTATCAAAACATGTATTTGAAGTAGCAAATATGATATTATGCTGATCCAAGCATTTTCACTCAAAACTAATATCACTAGTGATTTGTAAAAGTAAATTATTTCAATATACATTTCATAACCAACAAGTAAGAATAATTATTCATACAACAACAAATCAAAAACACTATTTACTATGGAAAAAAAACCAGGAAGGTGAAAAACATATTTACGATTTCGATGCACTCGACTTTTAGTAAAATAATAGGTAAAAATATTATTATGGTTTTGATCACAGACATATCTGTGGTTTTGATTTTAGCTACTAGTATCAGAAAGCTGCGTGTTCAATGCACGTCGGGGTCCCACAACTGTGGAGGAAGGAAGGTAGAATACCTCTATCGAATAAGTGAAGTTTCTCGACATACTCGATTTGCCGGCCGGCCTCAATGAAGATTGTCCGAAAGTTGTATATGTGCTCTGTAACGAAAAAATTTCGCTAGCGCGATTCAGAGTGAGGTGTCGTACAATATACCTAATGAAGTTTTTCATCTTTTTATTTTACTGCAAATACAAAATAAAAATTAAACAATGGTAATGTAAATTCTAAACAAACTACTACCAAAATACAATTAGAACAAAAATCATTTGACTTGTTTATTTCACCCAGAGGCCAGAGGCGGCTCGTGACAAAATTGTATAGGTGTTCACTTGAAATAAAACAACGAAAATACAATAGCGTTCGGGATGATTTATTACAAAAAAATGAGCACCACATTTTATAAATGTCTATAACACTAAAAATTACAAAGTACAGGCTATTTCAAAACGAATTCAATGACTAGGTATCAATAATTAGTAAATCACCGAATTTGCATTCGCGAGCGTAGGTATCCATAGTGTTTGTCACTGACGGTCACTGACCTCTATAACTTATAGTTATAGAGGTCAGTGGTGTTTGTTGTGTAAACATGTATGTATTTGAGTAGTTAGTAGCATATTATATTCTGAATTTCTGATCCATGCCTATTCACTCAAAACTAATAACACTAATGATTTGTAACAGTAAATTATTTCAATAGGTAGGTATTTGAACATTTCCCAACAAGACGTAAGAATAATTATTCGTAGGTATACAAGATACAATAACAAATCTAATACACTATTTATTATTTTATTATTTACTAGCGGTCCGCCCCGGCTTCGCCCGTGGTACATGTTTACGTTTTCTCTCCATAAGAAGTAATAGCTAGAGAGCTAGCGCAAAGCTACCTGTATGTATTTGACCAGACCTGGATTTTTGTGTGTTGATTCCCCTATACCTACTATACATGAGATGAGGAGTCACTAAGCCCAGAGTGGTGGACGGGGCGCGCGCTTAGGTAAGACAGGTGGAAATTTTTGGCGAACTTTGAAACCATTTGACCACGTCTGCCATTTTGATATTTGAAAATAGATTATTATTACTATCGGAAAATAACAATGGCAGACCATTATCACGCGGATAACATTCTGGCAGACACTTATGAAAGTGCTGAAAAAAATACAATTTTGAAAGTATTTGACCAGATCTGCCATTCATATATTTTATTTATTAGGGTCTTAAAAACTTATTTTCGGAACGGCAGACATTTTCATTGCGTACAGACTTCAGCAGACAACAAAACTTTACAGACTTCAGCAGTCAACAAGACTTAGCTTCTACATGGTCAGATGTATATATGTATTACGTTCCCTGACCTTACATCAATGATTTACTTTATTAATGTTTTTATGGTCATTTACATTTAATTTTGAAAACTATGGAATAAAATTTATAAATTTGATGATACAAAACTAAATATACATTTGTAAAGAATCTCAAATATAAAGTTGTGTTGCAAATAACAAATCATCATTTAAATATTTAGTTTATTTCTTTATTTAAGAAACAATTAACAATTACAAAACAACATAAAAAAACACGCATGCATTTATTGAAATGTTCATTCATCATCACTATCGTATGGCGTTGTGTGACTCGTCTTCATAATCCATTGAATCGGATTCTGTAAAAGTAAAACGTAAATTATATAATAAAAGAAATGAGTCATTATAAACTTACCTAGTAAGGCAATGCCTTTGATGTCGCACGATGCCGCCGCGCCGCCAGTGTAGGTACTTCTGCTGCTACATGAAAATATGCTAGGGTTGCAACAAATGGGAAATAAAACAATTGTGATTATTACTATTATGATGTAATCATTTATTCATATTATGTACATTCAAAACAATTGCTATTATTAAATCTGATGTAATTATTTTTTCATAAATATATAATTATTATTAATTACATAATATATTGCACTGTGAAATATTTACGTATCACTTTATTTTTGATGTTCTTAATTGTCTTTTATAAAATTTAAGTGACGCATTCGCATTGGGATCAACAATCCGATAAGAAAAGAATGGAGACAACATATACATAGCTTTGATTTCAATTCTACAGATACAAAATATACAATCTATCTAAAATGATACAACGGATGTTTCCTGCGTTTTCTCGTCAAAATACCGAAACAACGTAATTATTGTATAGTAGTTGGGCGTGAAAGTAAAAAAACAAATGAAAAGTGTTTTCCATATGATTATTTATTAAATTTACGCGATTAAGAATAATTTCAACGATACAATTTAGTAACCGAGAATTCAGAGGATTAAAGAAAATACCTGCCTGATCATTTTATCAAACTCTAAAAGAATTATGGTTATTTCGCATCACTCGGTTTATTAGTTTGGTAATAATTATTAAAGGTAGTTACAACCCTAGCCATTGAGTCGAACGGTAGGCAACACAATATCGACTTTGTGCGGGTACATATGGTACATTTCTTCTTGCTGTGAAGCGTAATTATTATTATTAAGATTTTTTAGGCTATTTTGAATCAGCTGTTCTAATTTAATTCTAGAAATTTATTAAAACGTGATTTTTTTAAAAGTATATTATGAGTTTATAAATACCTCAACCAATAGTTATTGTGTCCTATCCTCATTTCTTTATATCTTGGTAGTTAACTAAAGTGTTAAATTTACATAACCTCAACAACAACATTTACACTGCCACTGCACTAAAACTAAACTAACTAGCTCTCTAGCTATAAGAACCATCCTCGTACTTCAAGGGATATAATAAAAAAAGAATTATCGAAATCGGTTCAGCCGTTCTCGAGTTATGCGCTTACCAACACATTTTGCGATTCATTTTTATATATAACTAGCGGTCCGCCCCGGCTTCGCCCGTGGTACATGTTTACGTTTTCTCTACATAAGAACCATCCTCGTACTTCAAGGAATATAATAAAAAAAGAATTATCGAAATCGGTTCAGCCGTTCTCGAGTTATGCGCTTACCAACACATTTTGCGATTCATTTTTATATATAACTAGCGGTCCGCCCCGGCTTCGCCCGTGGTACATGTTTACGTTTTCTCTACATAAGAACCATCCTCGTACTTCAAGGAATATAATAAAAAAAGAATTATCGAAATCGGTTCAGCCGTTCTCGAGTTATGCGCTTACCAACACTGCACATTTTGCGATTCATTTATATATATATACTAGCGGTCCGCCCCGGCTTCGCCCGTGGTACATAATATTTACGTTTTCTCTACATAAAAACCATCCTCGTACTTCAAGGAATATAATAAAAAAAGAATGATCGAAATCGGTTCAGCCGTTCTCGAGTTATGCGCTTACCAACACATTTTGCGATTCATTTTTATATATAAGATAAGATTATGTGAAAATAACCAGGAAGGTGAAAAACATATTTACGAAAACATAGTAACATAATATGGCTGTCGCTAAAATAATTATATTTCAATTTTATCTTTTTATACCTAGTAGAACTGGCCGACGAATAAAAAAAATCGTATTAGAATAAATACAATAAATTACGGAACAAAAAAAGGATTGTAACTGAATTAGGTATGTTTGTTTCTGGGCGCACCGTTTTCGACGACGCGACGCGCGACGTAAGCGTATAGGTATAGGTACCTACTTTGCTAAAACAAACTAATAAAATTGTGTGTCTGTCTGAAAATTCGGAAAAGCATATTTTGCAAGTTTGTAATTACTTTGATAGTTTACCGATTTATAATAATTGTAATTGTAATTGTATAATATATAATTTGCAATGTGGTGAAATTTCATAAAAATCACGGGCCAATTTTTTGTTTTGAATCCCACCGAAAATATAATTGCGTTATTAGAATAATTAATTACTATACCTACCCACGATCAATTATTACAATATAGTCTCAAATGCATACTAGAGAAATATTGCAATTTGATTCAATTAAAATGCATAGCATACAAAAATAAATTCACAACACAAGAAATTCCGCGCGCAAATCATAGCGCGTGTCAATGAAATCAAGAATGTTTTATATCAAGCCGACGCGGACGACGACGCGACGCCGAACAAAAGTACCTACGACGGACGACCACGCTTCGAGTTGCCAAACAACATGAGTAATAAATTGTTTACAAAAAAAACAAGTTTTCCATTTTTCTGTATGAGTAGACAGAACTTCAAAACGCCACCTGCTACGGTTTATATTATGAACGATTGTTATAAAAATAAAAGTTATATTTGTTGGTGTAAACTATTTTATTGATCAATAATTTTGGAATTTAAAATTGTCAACATTGATTACAATAAAACGCAGTTTTATTTTATTACACTATTGTTTTTTTTATCAAAACATGTATTTGAAGTACCATATAATATTATGCTGATCCAAGCATTTTCACTCAAAACTAATATCACTAATGATTTGTAAAAGTAAATTATTTCAATATACATTTCATAACCAACATGTAAGAATAATTATTATTATTCCTACCTACAACAACAAACCTAAAACACTATTTACTATGGGAAAATAACCAGGAAGGTGAAAAACATATTATTATTTACGATTTCGACGCACTCGACTTTTAGTAAAATATAGTAGGTAAACATAATATTATGGTTTTGATTTTTGCTACTAGTATAAGAAAACTGCGTGTTCAAACTACTTGTTTGTCTGTCTGAAAATTCGGAAGTACTTTGGTAGTTTACCGATTTATAATAATATTGTATATATCGTTGTTTAAAAAATATTCAAACACAATAAAATATGATATACTGATTTATCACTGGTTTCAGTGATGAACTGATGAGTCAATTATAGCCACTATACTTTCGTCATACGTGTGTATGATTGATGTGATTTGCAACGTGGTGATATTTCAGAAAAATCACGGGTCAAATTGTCCCACCGAAAATATAACTGCGTTATAAGAATAACTATACCTACGATAAATTATACATAATACAATATAGTCTCAAATGCATACTAGTGAAATATTTTATTTGAATCAATAAAATAAAAAAAAAAATAAAAAATAATAATAATACAAAAATAAATTCACAACACAAGAAAATCCGCGCGCAAATCATAGCGCGTGACAATGAAATCAAGAACTTTCGAGCCGACGCGGACGACGAAGGAGCCTAACAAAAGTACCTACAATCATAGGCGGCTCGTGACAAAATTGTATGGCCGTGTTCACTTGAAATAAAACAACGAAAATAGGTACCTACAATAGCGTTAGCAGTACAAAAAAAATGAGCACCACATTATAAATGTCTATTTATACACTAAAAATTATAGAGTATTTCAAAACGAATTCAATTATTATTTAGCAATAATTAGAAAATCCCCGAATTTGCATTCGTGATCGTATTCATAGTGTTTGTCTACACTAATATTATAAAGAGGAAAACTTTGTTTGTTTGTTTGATTGTAATGAATAGGCTCATAAACTACTGGACATTTTACCAATGTTTGCAAGTTTGTGATTACTTTGATAGTTTACCGATTTATAATAATTGTATACTTATATCATTGTTTAAAAATATTCAAACACAATATGATATAGGTACTGATTTATCACTGGTTTCAGTGATGAACTGATGAGTCAATGTTAGCCACAATACTAATCACTTTCGTCATACATGTGTATGAACTATGATTGATGTGATTTGCAATGTGGTGAAATTTCATAAAAATCACGGGCCAATTTTTTGTTTTGAATCCCACCGAAAATACATATATTACTAATTGCGTTATTAGAATAATTAATTACTATACCCACGATCAATTATTACAATTTACAATATAGTCTCAAATGCATACTAGAGAAACATTGCAATTTGAATCAATTAAAATGCATAGCATACAAAAATAAATTCACAACACAAGAAATTCCGCGCGCAAATCATAGCGCGTGTCAATGAAATCAAGAATGTAATTTTATATCAAGCCGACGAGCGACGACGCCGAACTAAAGTACCTACAGTACCATTTACCTTCAGTGTACAATACAGTTTACAGACCTACGACGGACGAACAATAATGAGTAATAAATAAAAAAAAACATAGTTTCTAAGGTCATTAGTTTTATTTTATTTTATTGTTATTTTCTTTGAACGATTGGAAATGAAATTACTCAATTTTTACACATAACTTTGATTTATTAGAATTATGCTCATTATGCATAAGATAACGAACGCGAATGCACGACATCTAGCGCGTCAATGTCTAAACATCGCCTTTCGTTTAGACATTGACGCGCTAGATCTGTAATAAGTATATAGTCTATGCGCTAGATGTCGTGCTTTATGTCGTGTTTCGCTTGGCAAAAGTCACGCACACTACTGTAGAAGTGTCAAATTTTTCCGGTATTTTACTGTTGTTTTTCTAAGTAAATATTGTAAATTATTGATTAAAAAGGTCGAACGCGCACACATTTCATTATAGAGAAGTGATAAAATGATTAGTTTTAAAGAAATAGTGTCTGTGTTAAGTGTTTAGAGGTAATCAAAAATGTATGGAGGGACGGTCGGAACATCAACCTTAAACAAATAGGTAATATTATTTTGTATTTAAAGATCAGTTATTAATTAATACAACCAATTTTCAGTTAGTGTATTTTGACTACGTTAATCGGTTTTCTTTATTTAGTGTGTTTCTTAGCGTTGGTGCAATAATTATTTATGATATTATCGTTAATTGAGACATTATAAATCAATTAATCAAATCATAAAACTTATTAGATATCTTAGGAGCCGATTATAAATTCTTCCAAAATGAAAATTCCAACAATAATCCTGTGAAATATAGTATTTGTTAAGAATATGTTTTTAAATCCATTAGATTTAATCTATTGATTTATTATCAGTACAGATAATTAAAATAGTTGCCATCCCACTAATTATTTCCCACCCTTTTAAACTTAATTCAAACAATATGTAGCTTCGAATAGGGAAGGTCAATAACGAGGTTACCATATTTATATATATTAAATAATTCAAGAAATTTCATAAGAATCCATAATACATAATATACTAGCTTTCCGCCGGCGGCTTCGCCCGCGTTTTCAAAGAAAAACCCGCATAGTTCCCGTTCCTGTGGGATTTCCGGGATAAAACCTATCCTATATGTTAATCCAAGTTACCTTTTATATGTGTGCTAAATTTAATTGTAATCGGTTCAGTAGTATTTACGTGAAAGAGTAACAAACACACACACATCCTCACAAACTTTCGCATTTATAATAATTGTACTGTATATTAGTTGAATTAACTCGCCAGTTGATTTACCATTTCCTCTTGCGAACGACCCTATCGATAAAAGAAAAAACACACCGTTTCCCAGAATTATTGACTCACGTACAGGAAATGTTAAGGGTTACCCAACGACGAGATAAATTGTGGTGTAATAGGCGTTCACATAGATAGCAGATAACACACATGGATCTAATTACAATGCCTTAGAGGTCATAATACACAATAATTGATGTGAGAGATGTCGTCGACGATCCATTCATAAGACTTGTTGAATGAATTCTTTTAATTACACAATTTGTTATAAGCGATTTGATCTTGTATTTAAATGTTAATAATGACATGACATATTTTGCCTGCCGCCTCATTAGTATGCGTTTATTTTGGTGTATTTATTTGCGTTTTATAATGTTTATTTTTATGAGATTGAGTGGTACAAAAACTTTGCATAAGAACATGTTTACGTCGCCAACAACATTGCTAGTGAAATATGTGAGACATAAAAATACATAGATTAAGGTTTATTGTGCAAAAACTAACTATTGCGGTATTGAAAGCCTTACTTTATACGAATCAATGAATATGTAGTTTTGTGAAATCTGGATAACATGTCTTTTAACAAATTATGAAACATAGTAATCAATAATTAATAGGATATTTTTTTACAAGCGTCATCTTTGATTCGTCTATTATCAAATTTTAGTATAAACCTTTTAACCTTTTATCTATTTAAAGTACCAATTAAAAATTATAATCAACTGGTTTAACACTGATCGTTTTCAAGTAGTTATTAGCTGAGTAAAATCTTATAATTTCTCAAGTCGATACTTACAAACCCATGTACGAGGCTTCATATTATTTACTTGCTGTGCCACGCGGTTTTACCCGCATTGCTGCGCTCCTGTTGGTCTTAGCGTGAATCGTGATGGTATATAGCCTTCCTCGATAAATGGGATATCTAACACCGAAAGATTTTTCAAATCGGACCTAGTTCCTGAGATTAGCGCGTTCAAGCAAACAAACTCTTCAGCTTTATAATATTACTAGATTTCCGCCTGCGGCCTCGCCCGCGCAGTCAAAGAAAAACCCGCATAGTTCCCTTTCCCGTGGGATTTCCGGGATTGCGTCATTTTCCCGGGATAAAAAGTAGCCTATGTCCTTTCTCGGGTATCAAAATATCTCCATACCAAATTTCATGAAAATTGGTTCAGTAGTTTAGGCGTGATTGAGTAACAGACAGACAGACAGAGTTACTTTCGCATTTATAATATTAGTATGGATAGTAGGTATAGATAATGTCTTCTCACGGTAGTTACTGAATAGTAAAGGTAAATTATAGCCACTTACCTCAAAACTTTACGTCGATTATTAGGATGCAGTCGCGAAGCCATTACAGGGTCAATACTTTTTAATATATCATGAACTTCTTCACTTGTCATTTTCGCTTCATTGTCAACAGCTTCTTGAATCTTTGTTTTGCTTATTTCGATTTGAACATCTTTTTTGTCATTATCATAAGCTGCATCATGTTTATTTTTTATTTCTTCATCGTCAGTTTCAGTTTTAATTTTTTTACCTCCTTCTGGATCTTCATCAACAAAGTCTCTTTTGCGTCTACTACAATCCCACAGTAAAGCATTCGTGTCATCCATGTCTTCAACTAGTATTTTGTATACAATCGACTCGATGTAATAGTTTGTACCGCCCACTATGATGGGAATTTTACCTTTCTGTGTTAAATTTTCTATCTGATACAAAATTAAGGATAAGTTATTGATAATTTTCAGACACTTAAAATAACTTTGCAATCTTTTTGCATCCTATTTGGCGCGTCTGATCTATCTTATTATAGAAAGTGCGCAATAAACTACACCGATAGTGAAGTAACCGAGCTCCTACGTTTATACAGTTTAAGTTTTTGTGTAGCCAATAAAACTGAGCAGTAAACTCAGCAAAAGCCTACACAGAGGTAATCCGATTTAACGATGAGCGGCAGAAATTAGTGGCTTGTAGGTGTCAATCGCATTAAAGTTTATTAGTTTGGCTCAGTTATTTGTATATTTGATGAATAAGATACTGATAAACAGCGTAGGTTGTTCTGACTGACATCTAATATGGTTGTATCCATAACTTTATTAATATTACTGGATACCTCACGATGTCATGCTCCATTTTGGTCTTAAATTATTTTACGTAATGCTAATAATTATGAGTTATTATTTTGTAATCAATCATAAATTTATCTAGGTTATGCTCATTCTCATTTGGCTATCCAGAAACACAGAACAGAATAAAGACTTAAATATAGGTACATATAATTAACAAATACTACGTAAGAATATTCATACTTTTCATTTTTATATTCTACTAGCGGTCCGCCCCGGCTTCGCCCGTGGTACATGTTTACGTTTTCTCTACGTAAGAACCATCCTCGTACTTCAAGGAATATAATAAAAAAAGAATTATCGAAATCGGTTCAGCCGTTCTCGAGTTATGCGCTTACCAACACATGTTGCGATTCATTTTTATATATAAGACTATTGTATTAAATCGACAGAACCTAATGGTCCGGGAGCCAGCAGCAGATTTTATGACCAAGTTCCTCTCAAGCGGTAATTAGTAAAATGCATCAAAGTATAGTATTATGAAGCCTCGTGAACGTCAGCTGGAGCTCGGTTGGGGGGAAGAGCGGTTGTAGCCTCCCGTATCAGCTGACGGTTTTTCCACCAAGATACAGCCAGCTGACATATATATTTATCCACAGTTACATATAAGCTATCATCAGGTAAATTTTTGTTTGAGAGGAAATAACGGAAAATAAATTTTTCTTTAAATTTAACTTTCATGTTCGAGACACCAGCTGACGTATAATACACCATGTTGTAACCAGCTGACTATTTTTTTTTCGTTGAGATATTGGGTTAGCTACAATTTGACAAATTTTTAGCTGAGAGGAAATGAATGAATGAATGTATTTTTTTCCTATGTGCGTGGGAGGCTACAACCGCTCACCCCCCCAACCGAGCGCCAGCTGACGTTCACGAGGCTTTATAATACTATACTCTCATGCGTCTGACGAATTTTCTCTTGAGAGGAAATAATGAACCAAATTTGCACCTGGCTCCCTAACCATAATAGAGTATCTGTAACTTTAGGTATCATGAAAAAGGTTTCGGAATCTTTCAAATATCTCATTAAGTTTATGCAACACAGTTTCAACAGAGCGCCGATAATTGTCATCTGTTCTCGCATTTGTGTAAACCAACTGGTTTAAATATTGTCATTAATTGTGAACAATACGCCGTTAATTCTATCAGAGGCTTGCATTCCAGGGCTGGCCGCGGCTGAGTCAATAAGTATCTTCAAATAATGAGACTTGCGTTAGAAGTTTTTATATCACTATGTACCAATGTTTACGAGTCTCATACTTGGGAAATTCATATTATGTATTACAATTTGTATACAAAGAAAATGTATGATGTTATGTCTTTTCAATTAGATAGACACTAATCCACGGGTAAATTTTGCTTAAAGTCTATACATTACATTTAAACTTCGATACTCTCAGTCTTGTAACGAATATTACATATTTTACAATCCTTTATTAATTTAGATATAAATTTACCTAATAACCTACATTTGAGAATTGTGTCTAATGCATTTGATACATTATACATTTGGGTAAAATTAATGTAGCTCCATAAATACTATCCTTACTTCGATTAGTCTATCTACGTTATTTTTGAAATTACTACCTTTTCTAACAAGTTCCCAATTCTCACACTTCGCTTCTCTAATCATTCATATTAAAAAAGGATACAATTTTAAGAGCTCTGTTTCTAAAGTCGACAACAGTGAAGTTCTGATTCGGTTCCAGTATATCCAATAAATGATGTGGTACGAGATCCCGTTCTGTCTTCGACGCCTTTGCTGTCACTATATCAAGTCCTTTGTAGATCTGAAACAATTAATGCATAATTACAATTCAGACATACAATTTTTATGATATGTAATTTGTAAAATTGTAAAACTGATATGATTAAAAAGAGCAACTATGGAGTTTCTTGCCGATTCTTCTCCGTAGATACTGCTTTCCGAATCGGTGGTAAATGTTAAAAATATGTACCTAATGACGTTTCAAAAGTGCTTCTAGAAGAAGTCTAATTGAACAAATAAATGTTTGAGTTTGAGTTTGAGTTTGAGTTTACTGTTGCAAACGATAACGTCTCTGGTATTGAGTCTAAATTAGAATATTTGCAATAAATAACATTATGTTGAAGATTAGGGATAGTTAATAAACAAAATAATTAATTTTATCAATGACCGAATAACCTCTCCTTTCCTAAAAATATTTGGATAAATGTATTTGTTTATAATGTTTATTATTCAGCATCAGATGACTATATGTTACATATAAAAATCTGAGTCATATTTATTTTACTAAAAGTTTTCCTAGTAATTACTTTCTTATCTCTTAACATATTGCCTTATATTTGTTATTTATAAAAATATGTGTGGTATCTTTAATATCTGTAAATTTGTTTTAAAAGTGATTATATACTATATTCGGATATCGGGATCGGCTTTTCATTAATCAGATAATGGAGGGAATTTTTTACAATTAATGCTTGCTTTTTACAAATCTCTGATTAGGCTGTGTGATTATTTCGAAATACTTAATGTATCATCGATGCGTTTTAGCTACATATCATCATCATAAATATAAGGACTTGTATTCATTTTGATTTAATGTTATACTAGATGTACTACTAATACTAATACTAGATGTTTTGAGATTTTAAGAAAACTATAGCTATATTATTTGATACTTTTCTGAATACTACAATTTTCTTCGTGGTTTTAGGTTGATGTATTATTGAGTGACGTAAATGCTAATTAGTAGTATCTTTTGTATATAAAGTGAAATTATATTTTTAGTATTAATTGAAATGCAAAGAAAAATACACGCGTTATTAAGTTTTATAAATTTTCAATTATGGAACGTCCCATACAAAAGCTTTACTCCACTCATCAGACTTCCAACATACATTATAAAACAGAAACATACAAATGTGAAACATATAACCAAAACAAAAGCCGTGAAAGCGAGGCAATAAACTTCCAAAAAAAGATATTTAACACAAAAGACAAACGAAATAACCCGGCTATACAAAGCCTTCCTAAAATAAGTCAATACCTCGATTATGCTAATGCAGGTAAAGTGTATGAAATATATGTAACAGGGGCGCATGAAAAGCCAGTGAATAATGCTAGTGGCACATTTGAATATTCATAAATCGTTACACAAATAAAGGTGAGATTAAGTGGGAGTATATATTTTTGGACCGACATTTGAAACGAAAGTGGACTATAATAGCGTATAAATTGTATTTATGGTTGTCGATTTAGATGGCGCCAACTTTATCTATTGTTTTTCTTTTGTTATCTGTGCTTTAGTTGTAATAATAGTCAAATTAAAAATACTAATTTTAACCTCTTCGTGTTCTGTTCTAACTTCTGTTGCTTATATTAATGGCACAATCAATTTCACCTTACTTCTTGTGATATACTATCCGCTAATGAATGAAATGTACGGAGCACAGACATAGATAGACTACGCAAGTACCGCGATCTGTATGAAAACCAAGCGTGTCATATTTTTTGTACTGACCTTGACGCGTTATGACGTCACGAGCGCTTTTTAGTGATGGTAATTTCATTTTACGCTAAATCGATTAGGACGCCACTCGCGCGGCGATTCTAGTATCGTCCTATCCCATCGAAGTAAATCGAAAGAAATCAGATCAAACTAGATCTATGTCTAAGAGGTAATTAAATAAATGAATCGTAATCGATTACTAAATCGATTCAAGACAGAAAAATGATAATTACCATAGACAGAGGAATGATAAAATAAATTTATAAACCTTTTAATATTCTAACAAGTAAACTAATGTGTTTTAGCTTTTTCTTACATATGCCCATTGAGTTACCGTGTACTACGTACTAGAGAGGCCATCGAAAGAAAGTAATGAAACTGTCAATCAATCAATCTTTATGTCCCGTTGCATCAATCCATTTTTCTTTTATGTTCGGGTTACTTGGAAAACTGAAAAAACAAACATAGTCTAAGCAATAAGGAGTTTTCTTAAAAAACTCCCAAGATGACACTTTAACTAATGGCGTCCATGTCATAATATTTATTTTTAGTACCTTTGTATTAAATACTTAAAAGTTCTAGGTCAAGTCGTATTAAATGACAAAAAAAATGTATGCCTTTTTTTCTGAAAAATTGCTCCTTCAAATTATCATTTTTCTGTTCGATTATAAAATCGATTAGAATCGAGAACTGTTGCATCAAATGAACATCACTAACCACAAAATTGGACAGAAAAATGAGAACAGAAAAATGAGAAGACGCTATTCATTGCTTGTTATCATACGACTCGATCTTTACCGTGCCAAGTAAAAGCCGCAATGTATTCCGAATCATTTCGTATGATTTGGTATCCGTGTTTGTCACGATCGTTTTCCACAGATATTCTTTATTTGATTTTAAAATAAATAGTGCATATTCTGATTAGAAAATTACTTACCGGTGGAAGGAAACATCTCTGCTAACTCGGCCACTCACAGCTGTGGAGTTTCTACAGTTTATAACGGCGTAATTCGGCATTTTACTTTATTCAGCTTCACGTCTTTCCTTGGCGAACTGCAAGCGCGGACTGAGTGTAGGCCAGCGTCAAGTAAGTTTCATAATCTTAGTTTGGACACGGGAAGTACATACACTCGCTTAGTCTATCTTGATACATGGTCTGTGGTACGGAGGATGCCAAAGTATACCCACCTAAATATTTAAACGCTTCTGTATGACCAAGATTCATCTATACTATAATATTATAAAGCTGAAGAGTTTGTCTGTTTGTTTGAACGCGCTCTCGGGACCAGTAGGGTCCGATTTGAAAAATTCTTTCGGTGTTAGATAGCCCATTTATCGAGGAAGGCTATAAGCGCGCTAAGACCAACAGGAGCGGAGCAATGCGGGTGAAACCGTGCGACACAGATAGGAGAATAAATGGAATACATAAGCATCCAAATATTATTGATAATAAGTATTGTCCCAATTGTCTATCCCGCATATTCTATTCTTAAAATAAACTGAGCAAATCGCAGATAAAACCGCGAGCAACACTTAGTTAATAAAACAATTCATACAACTGATAGCTCCATTATTACTATTACTATTACTCAATCAGAACGAACATTTGAATGTCACGCATTATCGTACTTACGCAAATAAACTAAATTATAATAAAAATCTTCTTGAATGACGTTATCTAGGGTCAGGGGTCAGTGATTACGAAACATGGACCCTTCCGTCATGAAACAAGAGCAAATATGTCACCTTGGGATGTTCCAGTGTTGATAACATCTTCAAAATTTTGACCTACTTGCTCTTAATATTATTTGTTTTGTATATACCGTGTATGTGTAGCTATATTATGTATAGTCACAATTCACATCACCAGCTTTGCCTTTGCCCTAGTAAATACTTGAAAATTAGTCGTTTGATACAATTTTTGTAGGAGAAATGATTCTCAAATTAATATTTTTGATGTCCACGCAGGAAAAAGAATTTGTATCAGTAGTAATGTTATTTTTCCATCTTGTAAATAGTTCTCCACATTAACCTTCTGCTTTTAATGTCCAGGTTAACATAATGCAGCAGCAACTGCAGCTGTAAGGGCCTACCTAAGGCGGTAAAGGTGGCTGTGACATAAGCAAACTGTACTTGGAAGACCACGGGGCATAGACAGACGACAGTGCCAAACTAATCATTGAAATCACGAAGAACTGGCCTCCTTGAGAACAAAAAGTAAGATATGTACCAGACTAAACTCAAACTCAAACATTTATTTATTCAATCAGACTTCTTATAAAAGCACTTTTGAATCGTCATATCATTTTTTACATTTACCACCGATTCGGAAAGCAGTATCTATGGAGAAGAACCGGCAAGAAACTCCATAGTTGCTCTTTTAAAATCATGTCAATATTACACTATGTAACTAGTTCACTGCTACGTTCTATGGATCTATCTACAACAGGTCCATCAAATCCAAAGGCATCTAATTAGTGTTATTGATTCTGTTAACCTATTTATACCACTATACGCAGTTTACGCAACGTCACCTGTAGACACTACATATGTCAGACTCGCGTGTGCTCAACACCGAACACGTGACCTGCGATTAATTCGACGCCATAACACTGTTTATCTTTCGTAGGTCTTTGAATAGACCAGTTTAGAATTTCTTTTTGTGTCTCTTTAGCCTGATTATATCACCTCATACCTTTGTCTCAGAGATTTAGATTTCGATTAATCATTAAGTCAGTGTTGTCTATTTGTAAAAGTTGTAGGACATTGTAATAATATGTAGGTAATGGTGTAATTCTTGACCCATACATATGCGAGAGCAGTTATGTAAGTTGTGTTTTTTCTTTTCATGGCAGAGCAAGCAAAGCAGCAGGGCCACATGATGTTAAGAGTCCCCACCGCCTATTAATATTAGCAGCAGTAGTGTTGTATGTTTGTTCAGCAGTATCTTATAACCTACTTATCATAATTTGAAGTATCAATGTATCTTCATAGTTGTCATATTTAATTCAGTAAGAACAGTGCAATCATAGCTTACAAAACACTATTCTTTTTAGCGAAGGTTTTTTCAATACGTAAGGTACCTACAGTAAAATAATTGCCTAGAAGACATAAATTCTTTCTCACCAAGTTTTTTCTTTTTACATTGTAACCGTTTTATTTACAACTCAATTTAGAAATGCGCAATAGTGCAATTCAAGTTATCTGTATTTGAACGTGGTCAGGTTTTTATCTCACTGATAAGTTCTATCTTTTTACACTCGTACTACAAATATATGTTGAATTTAAAACTGTTTGTCCATACATCTAAATGTGTGAATGTGACCAAATTTGTGTAAGAAATGTCTCCGACGAAGGAAGAAATTCGAAAGTAAATTGTTCAAAAGGCGTATCTACAGAAAATATTATTTTTTATAGAGTTATTGTTATTTTGAGATTATAGGTAGTTATTTTGAAAGATTACATTTCAAGTAGTGTATGACTCTTCTTTAGAACACTGAAAATGGTGACTGGTACCTTTAATCATTAATGTAACAATAATTATTATTTAAAAAAAATATTGCTATGAAACAGCAGATTTTTGTAGTGTTTTAAATCATCAAAATTAACATTAACATAACAGAACATTCTAGTTCTCATAATACGTACTATCGTTATCCTTTACTAGCTGTGCCCTGCGGTTTTACCCGCAGTGTTCCACTCCTGTTTGTCTTAACGTGATGATATATAGCCTATAGTCTTCCTCGATAAATGGGCTATCTAACACCGAAAGAATTTTTCAAATCGGACCAGTAGTTCCTGAGATTAGCGCGTACAAACAAACAAACTCTTCAGCTTTATAATATCAGTATAGATAATTATAAAGCTTCAAATGCATTTTCCATCATCTATTGACAAAACATTAAATTTACAACGGAATAGTTCGTAAACACTTCATTTCTACAACGAGTCATCCAAAATTTTCCTAAACGCATATTAAATAAAAAATACGTCGCAATAACTAGTCGCAGTATAATCCTCCAGATAATTTTACGTTACGTATCGATGATGGCACGTGATGATACATTCTCAAAATAAATATATCCGAGAGCTCATTAATGTTAATATGTGAACAAATCTGTATTGGATATATTGGAGTTATAGGCCGAGATCTGGTTGCCTTGTTTCTAGTTTTAACTGGTTTTAAGGAATAATAAGTTCAAAAGGAAATATGAATGAAAATGCAATAATTGGAATAATTTAATAGTAGTATTTTACACAAGAGGGGAATAATTTGTATAATAATCTTATCTGAAGAAATAAGTAAATTTGTAAATGGACTAGTGTAAAATGATGGACTAGGTTCTAGGACTATGGTTATATAGTTGCTTCTCTACTTAAAAAACCTGTAATTTGTTTGCTGATAGATTTTAATAGAAAAGCATAGAAAAACACACATGTCTTTTTGAGCCTCAACAGCTTACATTTATAAAAATCCTGTTGAATGTCCTAGAAGATTTCAAATATTCTATTCTTATAAGAACCCATAATAATCCCAGAATCCCTGTATAATCGTGACACACATTTCCAAGAAAAACACAAACTATATAACTGTTTAACTACAAACAACAATAGGTAAACCATATGTTATGTCTAGCCTAAAATAAGATATCGAAGAAAAGCGCCAACCCAGCTCCCGAACTAAAATAATCCAGCACAATATTTCGATTTGGACCACACATATGATCAGAATGAAATATTGTGCAAACATTCACCTTCGTTCACCTTCATCGCGTATCTCAACTTATTGCGGTAGGACGGATGCTGCCCAAAATATCATGACCCCTCCCGAGATACATATACTACACATATAGAGGTCATGATAATCTGGTTTCAATTCCGCCATTTTAAGACTTAAATTTATCATTGATAAGTACATTGAATGAAACATGTGCGTATCGTATGCATGTTATGTAATGGTAAATGAATTTTTATATAATACTAGCGGTCCGCCCCGGCTTCGCCCGTGGTACATATTTACGTTTTCTCTTACATAAAAACCATCCTCGTACTTCAAGGAATATAATAAAAAAAGAATTATCGAAATCGGTTCAGCCGTTCTCGAGTTATGCGCTTACCAACACATTTTGCGATTCATTTTTATATATAAGAAGAAGATATTAACATAATACACAATTATCTATGAATAATTAATAATTATTAATTATGATTAGAGTATGGTTGTTTAAGCCTATGTTGCCTTGAAATATTCAACTGTTGAACTGTTTGTAATTTATAGTTTTGATTGCGTTGTTTTGTAAGGCACGAGCACAGGGCACGAGCATGAAAGTACCTTCAGAATACTTCGATGTGTATATGTTTGTAGAAATATTATGAATGGATCTGCTTTCTGTTTATTTACTAGAAGAAAAGGTACCTTAAGTAAAAGAAGTTCTTTGGCATATTAAGATATATTATGTAGTTAGATAAGTTACATATTATGTAAAATTAAATTGTAATATTGACATGATTATAAAAGAGGAACTATGGAGTTTCTTGCCGGTTCTTCTCCATAGATACTGCTTTCCGAATCGGTGGTAATTGTTAAAAATATGTAATGACGATTCGAAAGTGCTTCTAAAAGAAATTGAATAAATAAATGTTTGTGTTTGAGTTTTAGTTTGAAGGCTAACATGCATTTTTATTCAGGCCATGATCAATAATATAGTAAAGATGGTCTTATTTATTTTCTATAGATTTTCTCCAAGTGAGAACCGTATAATATTCCTCGCTTGTATAATCTGTGCGCTACCAGACCGAAACCGTTTTTTGCCTCAACCGGGGATCAAATCTAGGTCTTCCTGGCAGTTATGGACAAGCCACTAGACCATGGAGTATTTTATTGGCCATATAATATTAAAGTGGATGTACAAAGTTTGATTTAAATCTGTCTGTTTAACGCCGGTCAGAATCGACCCTTACGGATTCGGTGCGAGCTTTAAGGATTCGGTAACATATAAGCATACTGGTGAAGCAAATAAAAAAACGTGTGGCACTGGGGGACTGCCGCGGTAAAGCTACTGCATGGTATGCCTTCAAGCCACACCTCCGAGCCCGTCGGAGTGGGGAGCGTGAGGTTTTTTCGTTACGGAACTTCTGGATTCGGTCCCCGCGCTCAAGGCCCGCGATAGAAGCTATGCAATAGCTTAAAAGCTAGTTAAAATTTAATGATATATACAAAAGTTATAACCAGCCAGGGGGGATAAACATTGTCTTAAGGTTGATGTTCCGACCGTCCCTCCATACATTTTTGATTACCTCTAAACACTTAACACAGACACTATTTCTTTAAAACTAATCATTTTATCACTTCTCTATAATGAAATGTGTGCGCGTTCGACCTTTTTAATCAATAATTTACAATATTTACTTAGAAAAACAACAGTAAAATACCGGAAAAATTTGACACTTCTACAGTAGTGTGCGTGACTTTTGCCAAGCGAAACACGACATAAAGCACGACATCTAGCGCATAGACTATATACTTATTACAGATCTAGCGCGTCAATGTCTAAACGAAAGGCGATGTTTAGACATTGACGCGCTAGATGTCGTGCATTCGCGTTCGTTATCTTATGCATAATGAGCATAATTCTAATAAATCAAAGTTCTGTGTAAAAATTGAGTAATTTCATTTCCAATCGTTCAAAGAAAATAACAATAAAATAAAATAAAACTAATGACCTTAGAAACTATGTTTTTTTTTATTTATTACTCATTATTGTTCGTCCGTCGTAGGTCTGTAAACTGTATTGTACACTGAAGGTAAATGGTACTGTAGGTACTTTAGTTCGGCGTCGTCGCTCGTCGGCTTGATATAAAATTACATTCTTGATTTCATTGACACGCGCTATGATTTGCGCGCGGAATTTCTTGTGTTGTGAATTTATTTTTGTATGCTATGCATTTTAATTGATTCAAATTGCAATGTTTCTCTAGTATGCATTTGAGACTATATTGTAAATTGTAATAATTGATCGTGGGTATAGTAATTAATTATTCTAATAACGCAATTAGTAATATATGTATTTTCGGTGGGATTCAAAACAAAAAATTGGCCCGTGATTTTTATGAAATTTCACCACATTGCAAATCACATCAATCATAGTTCATACACATGTATGACGAAAGTGATTAGTATTGTGGCTAACATTGACTCATCAGTTCATCACTGAAACCAGTGATAAATCAGTACCTATATCATATTGTGTTTGAATATTTTTAAACAATGATATAAGTATACAATTATTATAAATCGGTAAACTATCAAAGTAATCACAAACTTGCAAACATTGGTAAAATGTCCAGTAGTTTATGAGCCTATTCATTACAATTTACAATCAAACAAACAAACAAAGTTTTCCTCTTTATAATATTAGTGTAGACAAACACTATGAATACGATCACTAATGCAAATTCGGGGATTTTCTAATTATTGCTAAATAATAATTGAATTCGTTTTGAAATACTCTATAATTTTTAGTGTATAAATAGACATTTATAATGTGGTGCTCATTTTTTTTGTACTGCTAACGCTATTGTAGGTACCTATTTTCGTTGTTTTATTTCAAGTGAACACGGCCATACAATTTTGTCACGAGCCGCCTATGATTGTAGGTACTTTTGTTAGGCTCCTTCGTCGTCCGCGTCGGCTCGAAAGTTCTTGATTTCATTGTCACGCGCTATGATTTGCGCGCGGATTTTCTTGTGTTGTGAATTTATTTTTGTATTATTATTATTTTTTATTTATTTTTTTATTTTATTGATTCAAATAAAATATTTCACTAGTATGCATTTGAGACTATATTGTATTATGTATAATTTATCGTAGGTATAGTTATTCTTATAACGCAGTTATATTTTCGGTGGGACAATTTGACCCGTGATTTTTCTGAAATATCACCACGTTGCAAATCACATCAATCATACACACGTATGACGAAAGTATAGTGGCTATAATTGACTCATCAGTTCATCACTGAAACCAGTGATAAATCAGTACATATATCATATTTTATTGTGTTTGAATATTTTTTAAACAACGATATAGGTATACAATATTATTATAAATCGGTAAACTACCAAAGTACTTCCGAATTTTCAGACAGACAAACAAGTAGTTTGAACACGCAGTTTTCTTATACTAGTAGCAAAAATCAAAACCATAATATTATGTTTCCCTACTATATTTTACTAAAAGTCGAGTGCGTCGAAATCGTAAATAATAATATGTTTTTCACCTTCCTGGTTATTTTCCCATAGTAAATAGTGTTTTAGGTTTGTTGTTGTAGGTAGGAATAATAATAATTATTCTTACATGTTGGTTATGAAATGTATATTGAAATAATTTACTTTTACAAATCATTAGTGATATAAGTTTTGAGTGAAAATGCTTGGATCAGCATAATATTATATGGTACTTCAAATACATGTTTTGATAAAAAAAACAATAGTGTAATAAAATAAAACTGCGTTTTATTGTAATCAATGTTGACAATTTTAAATTCCAAAATTATTGATCAATAAAATAGTTTACACCAACAAATATAACTTTTATTTTTATAACAATCGTTCATAATATAAACCGTAGCAGGTGGCGTTTTGAAGTTCTGTCTACTCATACAGAAAAATGGAAAACTTGTTTTTTTTGTAAACAATTTATTACTCATGTTGTTTGGCAACTCGAAGCGTGGTCGTCCGTCGTAGGTACTTTTGTTCGGCGTCGCGTCGTCGTCCGCGTCGGCTTGATATAAAACATTCTTGATTTCATTGACACGCGCTATGATTTGCGCGCGGAATTTCTTGTGTTGTGAATTTATTTTTGTTTGCTATGCATTTTAATTGAATCAAATTGCAATATTTCTCTAGTATGCATTTGAGACTATATTGTAATAATTGATCGTGGGTAGGTATAGTAATTAATTATTCTAATAACGCAATTATATTTTCGGTGGGATTCAAAACAAAAAATTGGCCCGTGATTTTTATGAAATTTCACCACATTGCAAATTATATATTATACAATTACAATTACAATTATTATAAATCGGTAAACTATCAAAGTAATTACAAACTTGCAAAATATGCTTTTCCGAATTTTCAGACAGACACACAATTTTATTAGTTTGTTTTAGCAAAGTAGGTACCTATACCTATACGCTTACGTCGCGCGTCGCGTCGTCGAAAACGGTGCGCCCAGAAACAAACATACCTAATTCAGTTACAATCCTTTTTTTGTTCCGTAATTTATTGTATTTATTCTAATACGATTTTTTTTATTCGTCGGCCAGTTCTACTAGGTATAAAAAGATAAAATTGAAATATAATTATTGTAGCGACAGCCATATTATGTTACTATGTTTTCGTAAATATGTTTTTCACCTTCCTGGTTATTTTCACATAATCTTATCTTATATATAAAAATGAATCGCAAAATGTGTTGGTAAGCGCATAACTCGAGAACGGCTGAACCGATTTCGATCATTCTTTTTTTATTATATTCCTTGAAGTACGAGGATGGTTTTTATGTAGAGAAAACGTAAATATTATGTACCACGGGCGAAGCCGGGGCGGACCGCTAGTCTTCTTATATATAAAAATGAATCGCAAAATGTGTTGGTAAGCGCATAACTCGAGAACGGCTGAACCGATTTCGATCATTCTTTTTTTATTATATTCCTTGAAGTACGAGGATGGTTTTTATGTAGAGAAAACGTAAATATTATGTACCACGGGCGAAGCCGGGGCGGACCGCTAGTATATATATATATAAATGAATCGCAAAATGTGTTGGTAAGCGCATAACTCGAGAACGGCTGAACCGATTTCGATAATTCTTTTTTTATTATATTCCTTGAAGTACGAGGATGGTTCTTATGTAGAGAAAACGTAAACATGTACCACGGGCGAAGCCGGGGCGGACCGCTAGTCTTCTTATATATAAAAATGAATCGCAAAATGTGTTGGTAAGCGCATAACTCGAGAACGGCTGAACCGATTTCGATAATTCTTTTTTTATTATATCCCTTGAAGTACGAGGATGGTTCTTATAGCTAGAGAGCTAGTTAGTTTAGTTTTAGTGCAGTGGCAGTGTAAATGTTGTTGTTGAGGTTATGTAAATTTAACACTTTAGTTAACTACCAAGATATAAAGAAATGAGGATAGGACACAATAACTATTGGTTGAGGTATTTATAAACTCATAATATACTTTTAAAAAAATCACGTTTTAATAAATTTCTAGAATTAAATTAGAACAGCTGATTCAAAATAGCCTAAAAAATCTTAATAATAATAATTACGCTTCACAGCAAGAAGAAATGTACCATATGTACCCGCACAAAGTCGATATTGTGTTGCCTACCGTTCGACTCAATGGCTAGGGTTGTAACTACCTTTAATAATTATTACCAAACTAATAAACCGAGTGATGCGAAATAACCATAATTCTTTTAGAGTTTGATAAAATGATCAGGCAGGTATTTTCTTTAATCCTCTGAATTCTCGGTTACTAAATTGTATCGTTGAAATTATTCTTAATCGCGTAAATTTAATAAATAATCATATGGAAAACACTTTTCATTTGTTTTTTTACTTTCACGCCCAACTACTATACAATAATTACGTTGTTTCGGTATTTTGACGAGAAAACGCAGGAAACATCCGTTGTATCATTTTAGATAGATTGTATATTTTGTATCTGTAGAATTGAAATCAAAGCTATGTATATGTTGTCTCCATTCTTTTCTTATCGGATTGTTGATCCCAATGCGAATGCGTCACTTAAATTTTATAAAAGACAATTAAGAACATCAAAAATAAAGTGATACGTAAATATTTCACAGTGCAATATATTATATAATTAATAATAATTATATATTTATGAAAAAATAATTACATCAGATTTAATAATAGCAATTGTTTTGAATGTACATAATATGAATAAATGATTACATCATAATAGTAATAATTACAATTGTTTTATTTCCCATTTGTTGCAACCCTAGCATATCTTCATGTAGCAGCAGAAGTACCTACACTGGCGGCGCGGCGGCATCGTGCGACATCAAAGGCATTGCCTTACTAGGTAAGTTTATAATGACTCATTTCTTTTATTATATAATTTACGTTTTACTTTTACAGAATCCGATTCAATGGATTATGAAGACGAGTCACACAACGCCATACGATAGTGATGATGAATGAACATTTCAATAAATGCATGCGTGTTTTTTTATGTTGTTTTGTAATTGTTAATTGTTTCTTAAATAAAGAAATAAACTAAATATTTAAATGATGATTTGTTATTTGCAACACAACTTTATATTTGAGATTCTTTACAAATGTATATTTAGTTTTGTATCATCAAATTTATAAATTTTATTCCATAGTTTTCAAAATTAAATGTAAATGACCATAAAAACATTAATAAAGTAAATCATTGATGTAAGGTCAGGGAACGTAATACATATATACATCTGACCATGTAGAAGCTAAGTCTTGTTGACTGCTGAAGTCTGTAAAGTTTTGTTGTCTGCTGAAGTCTGTACGCAATGAAAATGTCTGCCGTTTCGAAAATAAGTTTTTAAGACCCTAATAAATAAAATATATGTATATATAATGGCAGATCTGGTCAAATACTTTCAAAATTGTATTTTTTTCAGCACTTTCATAAGTGTCTGCCAGAATGTTATCCGCGTGATAATGGTCTGCCATTGTTATTTTCCGATAGTAATAATAATCTATTTTCAAATATCAAAATGGCAGACGTGGTCAAATGGTTTCAAAGTTCGCCAAAAATTTCCACCTGTCTTACCTAAGCGCGCGCCCCGTCCACCACTCTGGGCTTAGTGACTCCTCATCTCATGTATAGTAGGTATAGGGGAATCAACACACAAAAATCCAGGTCTGGTCAAATACATACAGGTAGCTTTGCGCTAGCTCTCTAGCTATTACTTCTTATGGAGAGAAAACGTAAACATGTACCACGGGCGAAGCCGGGGCGGACCGCTAGTAAATAATAAAATAATAAATAGTGTATTAGATTTGTTATTGTATCTTGTATACCTACGAATAATTATTCTTACGTCTTGTTGGGAAATGTTCAAATACCTACCTATTGAAATAATTTACTGTTACAAATCATTAGTGTTATTAGTTTTGAGTGAATAGGCATGGATCAGAAATTCAGAATATAATATGCTACTAACTACTCAAATACATACATGTTTACACAACAAACACCACTGACCTCTATAACTATAAGTTATAGAGGTCAGTGACCGTCAGTGACAAACACTATGGATACCTACGCTCGCGAATGCAAATTCGGTGATTTACTAATTATTGATACCTAGTCATTGAATTCGTTTTGAAATAGCCTGTACTTTGTAATTTTTAGTGTTATAGACATTTATAAAATGTGGTGCTCATTTTTTTGTAATAAATCATCCCGAACGCTATTGTATTTTCGTTGTTTTATTTCAAGTGAACACCTAGGTATACAATTTTGTCACGAGCCGCCTCTGGCCTCTGGGTGAAATAAACAAGTCAAATGATTTTTGTTCTAATTGTATTTTGGTAGTAGTTTGTTTAGAATTTACATTACCATTGTTTAATTTTTATTTTGTATTTGCAGTAAAATAAAAAGATGAAAAACTTCATTAGGTATATTGTACGACACCTCACTCTGAATCGCGCTAGCGAAATTTTTTCGTTACAGAGCACATATACAACTTTCGGACAATCTTCATTGAGGCCGGCCGGCAAATCGAGTATGTCGAGAAACTTCACTTATTCGATGGAGGTATTCTACCTTCCTTCCTCCACAGTTGTGGGACCCCGACGTGCATTGAACACGCAGCTTTCTGATACTAGTAGCTAAAATCAAAACCACAGATATGTCTGTGATCAAAACCATAATAATATTTTTACCTATTATTTTACTAAAAGTCGAGTGCATCGAAATCGTAAATATGTTTTTCACCTTCCTGGTTTTTTTTCCATAGTAAATAGTGTTTTTGATTTGTTGTTGTATGAATAATTATTCTTACTTGTTGGTTATGAAATGTATTTTGAAATAATTTACTTTTACAAATCATTACTGATATTAGTTTTGAGTGAAAATGCTTGGATCAGCATAATATCATATTTGCTACTTCAAATACATGTTTTGATTAAAAAAAAAACAATAGTGTAATGTAGGTAATAAAATAAAACAGCGTTTTATTGTAGGTAATCAATTTTGACATTATTTATTTCCCAAAATTACAATAAAATAGTTTACGCCAACAAATATAACTTTTATTTTTATAACAATCCTACTTCCTACTAATGCGAAAGTTCATACATGTTTCAAAAGAAAAACTTTTACTTTTACTATTATTTCAATTTATCCGGTTTAATTAAGACTTAATATTGATACATATGATCATTATAAATACAAATAGGAATTAACAATATAACGAATACGTGGCACAACTAAAATTTTACCGATACCACCCGTGGTCATTCTCCTTTGTGGGTCATTTGTAACAGGATGGCGGTTCTACAGCGAAAAAAGAAAAATGATGGTCAGAACGCTGATACCGGATACCTTAAGATACTGTAATATAAAATATTACTAGATTAGATAAAATATTATAGGTAGTATCTTCACCGTGTGTGACGCGCTTTACATTCACGCCATCTAGAGTTAAATCTTTATCATTTTTGTATACGTCTGTGTGTGTAAACGACCCTGTATGCAATGACAGATGTTAAAACGCATAATTTTACCGAATTGGGTGGATTTTAAGGCAATGATATAACATATTTCAATAAAATATAATATTCAGTAACCGCCATGACTATTCCTAGGTTTGATGACTATTCCAATTACGCAAAAACTCAAATAAACTAGAAATGTAGAATTCAGCGCCATCTAGCGGGATATTGGCTGGGAACAGATCGTTGCAATCACCTTAAAGCAGTATTGTTTCCAGTGTAGGAAAGTGATGCAAGATAACTTTATTATAACTCTGTCATCTTTCCACACTCGAATGAATACCGTTTTAAAACATCATGGTAACCCACCCCCCTGGCAGAAATACCTTTATTTTCATTTTAATCGAATTGTCATTCAAGCGATAGTATAAAATGTATTAAAAATTTCGGCTTATCAAACATACAGCTTTTATTTATCAGCAAGGATAGGTGTGCGAGGTCAACAATTTGCGTTACATATGTTTATGTCGTGGCCATATCGTATATTT
This sequence comes from Colias philodice, assembly GCF_061535455.1. Taxonomy (NCBI): domain Eukaryota; kingdom Metazoa; phylum Arthropoda; class Insecta; order Lepidoptera; family Pieridae; genus Colias; species Colias philodice. Next base: position 9,802,562 of record NC_143097.1, read on the forward strand.
GCTCATTCCATGAAATGATTGATCATTTCACGAAATGGTCGCATTTCATGATGTGGCCAACATAGTTTGACCAGATCGTTGAATCGTCAACGTTTTACGATTTTGGCATCCACACTTGCAGCGCCTCTACCAATGATTAATGTAACTAACTACTTTACGTTTTAATCGTCATGAATTTCATGAGAAAACCGCGCGGTTTATTTGGCCATATCGAGATACGATTTCTTATCATTGATCTGCTCAAACCACATCATGATGTGGCCAATAGACATTCAACCATTTCATGAAATGCGACCATTTCGTGAAATGAGCAAATGTACGATATGGCCACGACATATATAGATATCTACAGAATGATGCGTAGTAACTATGTAGTATTATTAATTATTATTGCTCGTATTTATGTAATAAATTGCGCATGAAGTGGGATTCGAATTGTGTGATAAAGTTTGTTAAAAAGATAATACAGAAAAAAAAAACATTTTTGGAAAAAAAGAATACCTACGCCATTTTATAAAAATTAAACGAAAACATTATATTTAGGACTAGCAAAATATAACCTTTCTCCTGGTGTATGTAATATTATAATATTATAAAAGTGTATTTTGTCAATTTGAAAATCTCTAATTTTACTGTCTTTAAAAAATATATAAAGCCAAGACGTCGCTCTTTTTTCTGCTGGAAAGAAAGCCACACATACAAACTTTAATAATTCATTCATAACAGCTAATATCAGTACTTACGTTATTATAGATAAAATTTATTTAGAACTTTTCTTGTCACCAATAATAGAATTTTCTAGAAGTCTAATATATTATTTATTTCGCTTATTGACTGTACAAAAACCAATTTATTTTTGTAAGGATCCTTTATTTATTTTTATGTCTAATGTTGATTATTTAATTCTAAAGGTTATTGCGATTCAGTTTGAAGGATTATGAATTACGTATGATTCGTTTATGCGCATTTGGTCTCCATTGTCATACCTATTCGATTCTAACATAAAATTAGGTAAGTATGTTAAATATATAATTGTAAATTATTATTGTTAATATTTTGAATATATTTTTGTCTAAAATGAACTCTAAGCACAGCTCTAAGGTAATAAACGTAATTTAATATAATAATAGATGCGAGGGTTAGTCCAATAAAGATCCACGATTTTAATTCTATTATTAGAGAGAGATAGATATATAAGCGCTTAAAGGTTAAAACTACGCTTTTAGATGACTTTTAGCGTAAAAAATATTTTTAATAGAACAATATTACAATAGGTATTCATATAATTATTTCCAGTAGAAGTTTTAAAGATTGGCTTTGCCGTTACACGCAGAAAAAAACGAAAGTAGCGTTTATTTCTACTTATTGCGATGAAACACACATACAAATCTACATTAAATTATGAAAATATCGATACAATATTATTACGACATGAAAATACAAAACGATTACCTACGCATGTATTACCTATAGCTACAAAAGAAATAAATAATAATATATCACCACGACACAGCCAGAGTTACCAGTTAAGACTAGAAATTCTTAAAAAAAAAAAACTAAAAAACACGCTTAAACTCTTGAAATAATTATATTCCATGTCCATCCTATCCTACTAATCCTACTAATATAATTTATGCGAAAGTTTGTGAGGATGTGTGTGTGTTTGTAACTCTTTCACGCAAATACTACTGAACCGATTACAATGAAATTTAGCACACATATAGAGGGTAACTTGGATTTACATATAGAATAGGTTTTCTCCCGGAAATCCCACGGGAACGGGAACTATGCGGGTTTTTCTTTCAAAACGCGGGTGAAGCCGCGGGTGGAAAGTTGGTCATTGATAAGTGGACAAATTGAATTAAATGTCTCCCTTCAAGTGGGTCAAAATCTATTCTAAAATAGCTACATACAAAGTTAACATACAAATGTAGCTAACAAAAGCGTGTTAAAAATTCAAATACGCAGTTGCAAATTAAAAATCCGTACTGTGTAGATAATGATAACTTGAACCTTAACACCGTCACGTGGAGCTATTTATTAATTTTTAATTGCACAAGCGCCGAATACCTATATATTTATTATTTATATAACTCGTCAGGTCTGTTGCTATGCTGATTCGCGCGCCTCACTGTTGGCGGGGAAATGTAAACTTATTCAAACGCGTAGACATGCGGTATTAATATTGTTTTAATTTTCATTATTGTTTTCTATAAGTTGGTGTTGAATTCGTGACGGTTTCATTAATTGCTAATATAAGGATAAAACGGAAAACATTGCTGCGTAGAAATAATTTTTTTAACACGATATTTTCAAAACGACCTCGTGATATCCCATCGATATTTCATACAGAGAATGAATATTCTGAAGCATTTTAAAGGTTTTATTCCAAATTGTTCTATATCGATCATAAATTGTCCTATCCAGTACAAGTATATTTTATGCATATTACCACTCTTGCATGTTACATAAAAATTCCTAAAGCCATTCAAATATAAAAATACGAAAACCGAAAGCAAACCTCGCGATCACTCGAGCCGCAAACCGCGTAAAATTCGCAAGATAAGGCAAATCAGCCAAGGCCATCCGCTTATCGACGCAACTGTACTACTGCCACACAAACTACGCACACTATTGTATTCCCACACGATTCATACACCTTAACCCTTTGACATAAAGTCCATTATCGAACACTAATTCACTATAGACATCAAATGTTAAAGTCAAACAGGTTTTATTTAATTGACTGCCCGATAAGACGGTATCGTCATTGACAAAATTATTAAATTCACTCGAATATTATTAAATATGTTATTACATTGTTAATGTATACTGATATTAAATGTTATACAAACTGCTTGTGAATTTAATTTATTATTTATGTTAGACGTAGTTTGTATTGTAATTGTTTGCATAAGTTAACATAAGTACTTCTGAATGTTTTTTTTTTAATATTATTATGTCGTTAATATAGTGTAGCACGCAAAATGACAAAGCCTTTCTAGTCCAGTCTGTGGGGAAATTTAAAAGCCTCCTCCAACAAATGTAAAGGATATTTTTTAATTTGGCTTTTAAAGGCTATTTTTTAATTAAACTGCTGATTTAAAAAATAGGCAATTAATGAACTTATTTAATTAAAATTTAAATGTATTAATTTACATTATTTTGTGTTTAAACTTTTGAAATTTTTTGTTTGCTGTGTCACAAGTCACAACCCGTCTTAACTTGTTGATGCATTTTTGAAATTTTGCATAGGTACAGCCATGGCCTAAATTCGTAGAGATTTATGATATTATTAAATATTCTAGCATATTGGTAATTATTTTACCAGTTAGTTCGTCCCCGATTGAAATCGTGTGGCAAAACTAGTATTTTGTGTACGTTGCTATCAAGTTACTAGAAAGTGAATATGTATGTAAAAATGTAATATTTGTATGCAATTAATGTTTTGAGTTTGAAAAAAAGTTCTTCAACTTGTAATTTTCCAAAATCTCCTTCTCAATCTCCCAGTTAAACCCATCGATCAATGAACTCAAGTGAGATCAGTAGATGTTAGATACGAGTTACGACAGCGTGTGGGCGATGACGTCATACTCCAGATATGAATGAGCGGCCTGCGCCCACGCATCACTTAAAATACGATACTTACTACACTTAGGCCGATGGCACACAAATTGATGTTTTTTTATTGTCTACTAGCTTTTTTGCAAACTGTGTTGTTTGAAACTTAACAAATTATGTAAACGTATAAAAACCTTTCTCTAATAAAAAGCCGCATCAAAATCTGCGGCGGTACCGGCCGGCCGCCATTGCACCCGTGCGAAGCCGGGGCGGGTCGCTAGTCCTATTATAAATTCCAAACCAATAACTTACCAATGAACGAAAAATATCTGTATTTCGTATTTATTCACACTTCTTGTAATTTTATGAAATATTACATGAATAATTAAATAAACGAATATTATTGCTAACATTTATCAGATATTTTCGCATGCAATGAATACCGACAAAACATATGGATTCTCTATTTATTTCACCTTAAGCAATGTCAAAAATTTTCCTATTTTTTATACATAACATAATATGTACATTGTAGCAAATACTTGGTATTACATACTCATAAAAGCTGAAGAGTTTGTTTGTATGAACGCGCTAATCTCAGGAACTATTTGTCCGATTAGAAAAATTCTTTCAGTGTTAGATAGCCCATTTATCAAGGAAGGCTATAAACTATATATCATCACGCTAAGACCAACAGGAGCGGAGCAATGCGAGTGAAACCGCAGAGCACAGCTAGTCCACCATAAAATGACTAATCCATACAAAATTCACCAGCAACAGCGCCCACTGTACAAAAGAATCACAATACCAGTATGATAACTGTCATCGAGTGAGTGATAATCCTGCCCAGTGAAAGTATACTAGGTACATGCTAGTATTCCGCCCACATTTCACCCACACCGTCATTATAGCCCAGATGTGACCTATCACTTGAGACCACGCACAATGAACTGATCAGTGCAGGAACAATTATTTTATTGGCTTATTGGAATTGGATATTTGGGTCTAAATGAGCAAAGAAGTTACAGAAATTGAGCAGTGGTTGAATTCTGAAAGAGAATTGCATTCGAGATTAGACGAGTAAAAAAGCCTTCTTAGTATTTAGTCTGTGTTTTGGCAATAAGAATGTGTTGATGATGATTTGAAAAGATGGTAGTGGTCACATCATCAATGTTCTAATCGACACCTGTCGTAGAATCAAAAAGAGCAGTGTAAGTTGTGTGAAGTCAATAATGTACGAAGTAAAGAAAGAAAAAAAGTAACATGGGAAACACAATATGTTACAAAGATCTCAGAGCATCAATTTGACTATCAAGTTAATGATGTAATACAAATTAAAAAATGTATTTTTAAGATTTTTATTAAATAAGTTTATAATACCAAAAAACAATTACAACTGCCTTAATTAAAGTAAATGCGATTAAGAAGGAAGTGATAACAACCATACATTTAGGCCACCAGCTGCCCAGATCGAGCAAAACAAAAACTAATTACACTATCACATTAGGCGATAATGCTAATCAGCCATAAATTACTTGGACGGAAACACAACCACAACCTTCCTGCCGTTTATCAGTGGACATGAGAATTTTGACGATATAATGAGGAAAACGATAGCGAACTATGGCTGAACCGTTAAATATAATGAGCTTGATAGTTCTGGGAACGCATCCGCGCCTGTTTCGTCCTCTATTTTTAATTTTTGGCGGGAATTCTTGACAGCTTATAACGGCGTTTATATTATCTGTATTCTGCCTTCTATTACCTATCTATATTTTGGAAACGTTAGTTATGAAATTGGTAAGTATTATAATAATTTATAAAAATAATTATATTTTACTTCTATAATTTTGCTTATTATTTCTGCTTATAAAACAGAACTTTATCAGACGATTTAATTTAAATTCAATTGCAACATTAAATGATTATTTATCTATATACTATATTAATTAAATTCAAAAGAAAATTAACGAAATTGTTTTTATAATATATTTTATTGTAATATAGTATATGTAATGCACTCATGTACAAAGACACAGACAGACATATAGCTATAAAAACATATCCTAAAAACTAATAATCCAACCAGACATATTACAAGACATACTTAATACGTTAATAGTTTAATCAAACAAAAACAACAGTAATAAATTTCGCTTAATTACCATAAGGTGAAACCGAATGATATTAATGTTAAGGAAGGTTAGACTGACCTTAGAAAGACTGTGACTAGACGGTCATAGGTTCTTCATTAATAACGACAAATTTTATAAATACTTAATTTATTTAGTATATTATTTATTTAGTATAATATTATTCAGTATATATATTTATTTATTTTGTATATATTATAACGGTTATACTAGGTAATATTTTTTTCTTGTTACTTTGATGTGTACGAAATATTTACAAAACAAACTCATATTTAAACAACAAAAGTAGGAAAAACTAATATAGGTAACATTGTAAAACATGTAAAGGATCGAAAATACTGTTAGTACCTACAAAATAATTAAATTAGGTACTTCTTTGTAAGAAATAATGTGACGAAAAATAAATTGAACTCAATTTATATCGAATTGTGTCATGTACATTAACTACTGTTAAAATCAAATAACTACTGTTAAAATCAAAACTTATTTTATGAAATTAGATTGCGTTAGTTTGTACTACCACAAGTACCACACTGATTATGGAAATGCTCCAGTACCTACATCCAGCTATATATTTTAATTTGTTTCTCAACTCGACTGCGTCTTGGCGGGCAAATTATTCATAAAAAACGTGTTGATAGTTCGAATTTTTAAACACCGTATAAAATAACATCTTTAAAAATGACCCTCTATACTTAACATGCTTCAGCACATTAAATTATTTATTCATCTTACAACACAAGTGAATCTTAGGACCCCCATAAATCAAAAAGGTAGGTCAGGGTTCTTGAACAAAGGCTCAGGAACGGGTTATGATGACCTCCAGACGTTTACGGACCGACATATCGCATTTTATTCGTATGTGCGTATTCTTATTGATCATTCTGGGTATCATGGTTTTTGTTAATTATCTGTGTCTGTGTGTTCTTGGAGGGACCATGAAACACGGCTTTGCCTAGCAACGCCATTGCTTTTAGCAATTACATTTTTTTTATGCTATAGGATAGCAAACGAGCAGACGCGTCGCCTGGTGTTAAGCGATACACGCTGCCCATAAGCATCCACTCCACTGGGAAGTGGATGTGTTGCTATCCTCAAAGGGATTTGGAAGGAGTTAGGTAGAAGGGGCGAGGATGGGAGGGAATGAGGATAGGGAAGGAGAGGATGGGTAGGGGATGGAAAGGGATGTGGGCCTACATACATAATTTATTTAACAGCATATTTAACATATTAAAACGAAAGCATTGTTATTATGCTATTTAGCCTTTTTAATATTTGTTTCTTATTTAATATATCTACTTTCAATATTTTCCCCATTATACTTTTATTTCAATAAACTCAAACTCAAACATTCATTTATTCAATTAGACTACTATTTAGTAGCACTTTCGAATCGTCATTACATAGTATTTTTAACATTTACCACCAAATAAATCATTATTGTATCATAATTCATAATTTTACATAAATACACGTCAATTTTAATTAATTACATAAATATAATCAACAGAACTATAAGCAAAGACAAACTAAAAAGTAAAAATCTCACAATTTTTTCAATTCTTACAACCCTGCAAAAAACTTGATCTTTGCAAAAAAAATAAGAATCTATCCGCCGCAGATTACTAAAAGCTTACAATAAAACAAAAAGAGCCTTTACCGTTCCGCGAACAAAGGATTTTCAAATAATTAGATAATATTCTGCGAATTTCAAAAGGTTACCTGGCCAATACTTTCAAGGATCATGCTAATGCCTAGCTTAGACTATAATTAAAATGTTTTTGTAATTCGATCAAACTTTAAGACCGAACCTTTACCGTTAGCACACAAAGGTTGTTGCAACTTGCAAGAACATAGGTAGATACTTGATTTTGGCATTGATATGAAGCAATGTGCAAATGTCTAGATTTCAACTAATAACCTGTTTGTAAGTCTAGACCTAGCATAATAATATTTATGCCATTATTTTAAATACACAATCTATAAAAAAGTAATTTGAATAATTGCATATATTTTACGTAAAACCAGATAACGTATGGAAGCGTAAAATGTGACGTTAGCGAAATTTTTAAAATTTTTCCACACTGTCATATCAGCTACAACTTACACGCTTGTACATTAAAGTCGACCATTTTCTCAGGGTATAAAGTAGAAAATCGATTGCCCCGATCGAGTGCTTGCAACTAAAGTGAGAGCATAAATTTTCATTTGAAGGAATAGAGGAATTTCAGTAATAGGAGCAGAAATGAACAATGTTCTCAGTGTAAAGTTACAAAGAATGGAATGTTACTTTAGCAACACAATAGAGCGCGGCAACTGGCCGTTTTTATTAGGGTTCCGTAGCCAAAATGGCAAAAACGGAACCCTTATAGTTTCGTCATGTCCGTCTGTCCGTCTGTCCGTCTGTCCGTCTGTCACAGCCGATTTACTCGGAAACTATAAGTACTACAGTGATGAAATTTGATGGGAATATGTGTTGTATGAACCGCTACAAAAATATGACACTAAATAGTAAAAAAAAGAATTGGGGGTGGGGCCCCCCATACATGTAACTGAGGGATGAAATTTTTTTTTTCGATGTACATACCCGTGTGGGGTATCAATGGAAAGGTCTTTTAAAATGATATAAAGTTTTCTAAAAAACATTTTTCTTAAAGTGAACGGTTTTTGAGATATCAGCTCTCAAAGTCGTAAAAAGTATGTCCCCCCCCCTCTATTTTTATAACTACGGGGTATAAAATTCTAAAAAAAATAGAGGTGATGCATGCTAATTAACTCTTTCAACGATTTTTGGTTTGATCAAAGTATCTCTTATAGTTTTTGAGATAGGTTGATTTAACTGTAATTTATTATATTTGCTGCTACGGAACCCTTTGTGCGCGAGCCCGACTCGCACTTGGCCGGTTTTATATTGCCATTTCACAATAAAAATTGAATTATGGTATTCAAAATAAACAGAGACGATATTTAATGGCTGAAGAATTAAATTTGTGACCCTTCGTGAACTTTGATTGTTATTTTACAAGGAATTTATAACATTTTTGCCTGATTCGATCCGTTTACGAAAACATGCTAATGTTCTGTATACCCATATTACCCAATGACACCCAATAAAAGTATAAAAAACAAAGAATTCAGTGAAAAACCAGTTTCTAAAATTTGCACCTTATAATACGAGTAGGAATTTGAATCGTAACAAAGTTGCCTGACGTTATTGACACGTCATATCCATAACTTAGACCCTATCTTTTTTATTAATTTCATTTTAAAAGTAGCCCAATGACATTTCGTTAAAATATCTCAATATATTTTTATTTTGCATATTCTCTGGAACGATTGAATCAAGTTTTTTCTAAGTGTCTTCCATTTTTTAAATTTTTTTTTACGTAGTCAAAGGAAATTCCTGTGGAAATGAGATTTTTCAACCTGTTGTAAAAAGTAGTCTACTTCACTCTCTAGCTTCCTAACAGCTATCTCTAGACATAAAAATCATATTATAGAATCACTCCGATGCGATGTGAATGAGAGACAAACATACATTTGCATTTATATTATTAAATATTTATTTAAGGATTTTAAGGCGACCTAATATAGGCTCTTTTTTATCCAGCAATTCCCACGGGAACGGGGAAAAGGACTTATGCAGGAAAAGCCGAATGTTATCGCCTACCACACTGACGAAGTCGAGCTGAAGAGATTATTGGTTTGAACGCACATATCTTAGGAACTATGGCTAACTTAGAAGCTTTTTATAGATCACTAGCTTCCGCCCACGACTTTGTACGTGCATTCCCGTTTTCCCCCGTTCCCGCAAGAATTTCGGGAAATCCTTTCTTAGCGGATGCCTACGTCCTAACATCTACCTGCATGCCAAATTTCAGCCCGATGCGTCCAGTGGTTTGGGCTGTGCGTTGATAGATCACTTATATATCAGTCACCTTTGAGTTTTATACATATATATGGATATACGACGTGAGCGAAACCGCGGGACACAAATAATATTATATATATGTATATTGTGCTCGTTAATTAATAATTTATTAAAACCGCCAATTTACCCGCTCATTAAATGTACACATATTTAGGCATTAGTTAAATTATTTTTCCTTTTTGTATTATGAAAACTACCGGTTTCGATAAAGCTTTTTCCTATTATATACATAATTATCAGGAGGAAAATATATGGGCATAGTTTTATTCGCAAAACGATGTTCAAGTTTTATGGTAAATAATCACTTAGAGGTTTCAAAATTAGTTATTTTAAACCTCACTGTATAAACCTCATCGAATAATAATAGTTTAAAAAAACTAAAAAACACGCTTTTTATAGAAAACCGAACTAAAAAATAGAAAATTTTATCAAATTAGTGTATTGTCATCGGTCCTCAATAAATCTACAAAGTTTGAACGAAATCTGGCCGTTTAAAGTGGGTCAAAATCGCGCCCAAAGAAGTCGGTTACAAACAAACAAACATACAGGTGAAGCATTAGCTTAATTTTTACACGCTTTATATTAATAAAGCGTGTAAAAATCGGTCAAGTTGTTTTGAATACGTTATACTAAGGATCGGAAAATATACACTTGAAGGTTTTTGAAACTTTTATCAATATACAAACTTATTTATAAAAATACTTAAGAAAATGCACGTACAATACACAAGCAACTTATTCTCACCCAAAACATATCTTTACCGATATTTATTAAGACATTGATTGACCGATACCTCCTGTCCATATCTTTTATTACACGTGTTAAATGTTTCAAAAATGAAATAATGTACAAAACGACTTAAACAAATATTTCGGCATCAAATTACTCAGTACTTAACGACGCACATATACAAGCACACATTACACACGCACACACATTCAGATGCGTACACACACACACGTAAACAAGTTCGTATACACATATACGCACTGCAATATCCACGAAGCAAAGGAATGCATCCTACATCGTAAAATACATTGAAGATTTTTCCGCTGCGCAAAAAAAATTCACCCATATAATGCACGTACGTAGAATATGTAAACATTACTCAATGCGGGTTCACTGACCTCGCGTTACGTGTTGTTTGTATTATGCGATGATGCACTCAGTCGTTTGTTTTGACACTTACTAATATAGACTCCTTCGCAATTTTATCTATGCGCGAATCGTGAGGTCTTTAAATCGCATCTATACACGACGTACTCCCGAGGTCTTAAAATAGCGTCTAATCTTTGGTTTGTTAAAGATTGTGAGACACTCATGAAAAGTCTTACTGGAAAGGCTTTGAATGAACTTTCATTCATGTTAGTTGTTAGCGTTTTAACGTTACAATAATGTCTCTAAATGTGTGTGAACATAAGTACTACCACAGTAGTACTTAGTTATACTATTTTCAAGTATTGTTGAACTACATTTTCTTTAACGAAATAAGTTAAAAAAAACCAAACTTATCAGCCGTATATCTGTTTATGAATAAAATTAGCTATTTAGATAGCATTCGTGAAATTTTAACAATTATTTTGTAAATTGCAGATGCCGACGCGACGCCAGTAAAGAATTGATGATCGAGCTAGCCTCTATAGGTACAAATATTTCAGACTATCCTGATAATCCATAATCTCACAATAAATACATCCTTTAACATAAATATTATTCGCTCTACTAACCTATATCATTCAAGTCTATTCTTTAACTATATAAAGTTTTGTATCAAATATACCAACAGTTATACAAGCATTTCTTTCACCAACAATGTACTTGCAGTCGTCAGAACATTACACATAGTTAAATACACGACATGCACCGTTCATTGAAGATATATCTCCGGTATAAATAACAATAGAATGTCGAACAAACAGAACAGTATATCAACGCAACCGAATCTTATAATTGACATGTATATTTGAGTTATGATAGCTTCTGATCATTTGTCATGTGGAAACAAGCTAAGACGTGGTATATGACTAATAGAGAACTATGGTGGTCGTGGTTTGGTATTTTGACCTGCAAAATAATAGTTTTGAACTGTAAGAAGAATCATTGGTACTTCTGATAACATCAAGAAGACTTACCCATATTTCTATATGTATTAAAGTGTGAACTAATTTGTTACATTAAGAAAATAAGCTTGAATTCCGAAGCTTTCTCCCAGTCCAGTAGGAAATACAGGTTTGTCGCGTGTAATGAGATCATTTTACCAATCCGCATTCCTCAAACATAAAGATGTAGGAAATATGAGGAAAATATTGAAGAATAATATAATTATAAAAGTGATAAATGCCTCGAAAACATACCAAAACCTAACCTCAGAACCTAACCAAACTAAATATCGTGCCTTAAGCTCATTATGTCCCTAATAAATTCAACACCTAGTGCAGTTCCTTTAAAATGTTGCAAGTTACTCCAATTCCCGCTAGCTATAAACATTTTTCCCACAATAAAATAGCAATTCTGTAAAGACGAGCCCACATATTTGCATAGCAAACCACTACTTCAACTATTACGTAAGTGTCGCACTCATACTCGGCCTCAATAGTACCTTGAGTAAATTCCTCGCATACAATAAAATACATCATTGTCCACAAATAGAATGCAAATAATATTCCCTATCAACGCTCTAACTTACCGTTAACCAACAGACACAGAAAGAAACCGGCAATTTTGAAACGCGTACACGACTCTCATAAAATTTAAGAACTGTCGTTACATTTCAATTTGATGGGTTATTCATGGAATTGCTACACTATTAGGGCAAAAAGCCCGTGATCTTAACGTTACCGGTACTATAGAGGTTGCCTTTTCAAATCGGTAGGGTTACAATGACGTCAAGCCGCATACCTTTGAAGAGGAAAACGTATGCAGCCGGTTCGCGGAACGCACTGTTGCACTATTTATATAGCTGGCAACTTAAACTCAACTGGGTAGTGTGTAGTGTTTGAAATTCAACCCTAAAGCTTTTGTGATAAGGTAAGAATTAAGTTGGGGGCACAACGCGGACTTTACGCGGGAAAACGTATTGCATTTGACGGCGGTGAGTCAACCATTAGTATCGATACATTCGCGGCTTCGTGATAGTATTTTTAAATCGGGCGAAATCCGTTTTGGGCCCAGATGCTTGGAATGCCACCGTGGTCAAAAAACCAGTAACGATATATCAATAAGATTGTATGGCTACTATACTGAATTAAAGGTTTTTATGCGTCGCTTCATTGGATGTTTGTGGTCCATTATTTCAATGCGAATTGTACCGAGGTATAAGGCGTACATAATGTTATATGATATGTACATATTACATTTATTACATTACATTACATACAACATTTACGTTAATAAATTACATTAGACAAGTATTTCATGGAATATTATAATTTGTTTGTCTTGCCCTTGTATTACTTATTATGTACCTATCCTTATTTGTACTCTCTGTTGTGCACAATAAAGAATTTTTGTTTGTATCTATCCTAAAAAATAGTACTGCCTAAACCGACTTTGATGAAACTTAAACTATTACCTGAGTAAATCACTAAGATAAATCCCCTTATGCAATTATAAGGGGATTTCTTCTAAAACATACTTATTTATGTAAATTAATCAAATGGTAGGTACAGGTAAAGTACACTTACATCATACTCAGGTGTTATCGTAATACGTGTTTTACATTAAAATTGTAATTCCACGAAGAAGAAACAAAATATGTATTGTATGTATATAGAAACGTCAAAAAAGGATATTGAGTCAATTTTATAAACCTGTGAACTCTATGAAAAATAACTAAAAAAATACACTTCAAGCCAACCCATATCTTCAAAAAAAATCTCAAGCCTCGCCAAATTACGTTACTTTCACACTTAATGTTAACACTGAACTTGTAATCCGAGACGAATTCAGAATCTGACATAAAGTATGTCAATAATTTGCAAAGACTCCATGGCTGGCAACGAATAATCCCCGATGTAAGCATGGCAATTTCGGTTAACATTAGGGCGATGAGAATGCGGTTTCTGGAAAGATCGGTTCACACTAGGTGTTTAGATTCTTGTATACTTGTAGTATACTACTAAACTGTGCTACGAGATAGCAGATAGCACTATAAGTTGAAATAAAATGAAAAGAAAATCCTTTATTGCTATAGAATTGAAAACAAAAAGCAATAGACAATAAATTTAAAATAAGCAAAGGGCGGCCTTATCGCTAGGTAATGATCTCTATGAGGCATATGACCTTTACAGTAGAGGAAGTATAAGTTGTGTTCTGAAGCCAGTGTATACCAATTAGAGAGAATATTTTGAAGAGATAAGAAAAAAGTAATTTTTGGACAAATTCGTCAGTATTCATTGTAGGTTTAATGAAACTATTATTTTATTGTACAAAGAATATAAAAAGCTTACCGTAGCATGCTACGAATTCCATTCTACAATTAAAGATAATCAAAACTGTCAAATGTTATTTCACTTGTGTTCTAATAAACGATTTTGAACATCCTCCAGTATAAACCAAAACTAGGAACATTTACAATTCATTGTAGAGAAGCTTATTTCATGTGTTCTCTACAAATAATTGTAAAGCTTTTTTAGAAAATAATACCGTTATCTTATCCCACAAATTTAACAAAACAAATAAATAACTATAATTTAAATCCCGCCCAGTGTACAACCGGCCGAAATCTCCAAGCATTTTGGCCGCAATATGACAATCGAAATCAGGTAGTCTATACGCAAATGTAATGTGTTTTATACTGACCCTCGCTTTGACCGCATATTTTTATTCGCATTTTTCTCTTATATGTTTTTTTTCTTGTTTTTAATTATCTCTCGATCGATCTTTGTCGGTCAATATAAATAAAATTGAAGGGTTTGTTTGTAATGTCAAAAGAGATTTTATTTAATGTAATAATAATCTATATGGAAGTGTGTATGGTAGGTTACAAGTGTATAGGTATGTAATTGTCATTGTTTGTGCCGGCTAATCCTCGTTATGGCTGCACCGATTTTGATAGGACTTTGCTGAAATTTTGATTGTACAATATATTTAAACAACATAATATATTCATTACATGCACAACAAGTATTCACATTTCACAAGTAAAAAAAACTTTTAAATCTACTAACTCATTGAACCGATTATGATGCAACCGAAAAAAACGGATAGTTCAAACCACATTCCCACCCAATAAAGTGTTATCATTTCGTGGTATCTGGGGAAAACCACTGCAATACCACATATGCAAATGATGTAACATTTGCTATGCAAAGCGTGTGTCGTGATAGACTAGTGATTTTACTATTAATATTGTAATTCGTGATAATAATAGATTAGTTCGACTTGATTTTATAATAATATGTGGAATATCATTTCTTATATAATACTAGCGGTCCGCCCCGGCTTTACCCGTGGTACGTATTTACGTTTTCTCTACATAAAAACCATCCTCGTACTTCAAGGAATATAATAAAAAAATAATTATCGAAATCGGTTCAGCCGTTCTCGAGTTATGCGCTTACCAACACATTTTGCGATTCATTTTTATATATAAGAATAAGAAGAAGATAGATTTGCTGCTTTACAGACGACATAGTAGGTAATATGGAGAAAAGTGAAAAAATTTCACAGCCAAAAGCTCATAGTTGCTTCTGCTATTAAGAAGAAAGATTTAAATAATTACAATAAAGTTCTTCTTTTAGCAGTTTTAATGAGTTTTTCATAGTCATGTGAAGTTCAGAAAATTTACATACAAACGCAGGCGAAGCTACAGGAATACACTAGTATAAAACAAACCTATAAATAAATGATACCCCCAGTGGATGCCACATATTGTGCATTATTTAAAAAAGGGCGTAGTATTTTAAGAATAAAACAAAAAAACAGTTTCGGCAGCGCAAATTCGTCACCGGTCGGAGAATCCGGAAACCAGACGCATACTTGTGAATAGCCAAATGTATGTATGTATTATGTACATACATACATACCTTCCCGTGTTCTCTTCCTGTATACGTGTTTGTAAAATAATAATTTTAAGAGAAAAGTTTTCTATACCTTTACTAGTTACTAGTCTTAAATAATAGCGATAAAATACAGATCAAGTAGGTTTTTATCAGATATTTTATGTATATCAAATACATACTATGACCGCCTCCTTGGTATAGTGGTTGACGCGTGAGCGTAACGCCGAGGGGTCCTGACTCCTGGGTTCGATTCCCGATGGAGACGAAGAAAAAAAAATGTCTCGGTCTGGCAGGACACAGAAGGCTGATCACCTATTTGTCTCTAAAGAAAATCGATCAGTGAAATAGATGTATAATGCATCTGCCCCTCACCCCACTAGGGGACATGGAACTTCATTTTAAATAAATACTATAAAGTTTAGATACAGCTGAAGACGAAGACTGACTAGTCTTCAACATCAGAACTGTAAACGATTTTGTATCACCTACCTTAGAGCTTTTACAAACAAAAAAATTAAATTCCCCATATCAGAAGTACTTTTAAAATCGAATCCAAAATATCTAGTTACAATAATTAATAATCTTTTTAAAAAAATATCTCCAGGCGGTTTAGCAATTCCCGAGCTTTCGCATAGCATTAGCAGCCAAGCGAAAGCATGACTCGCCGCCATAGTGATAATAAGTAGTGCTAAATCTTAAAACCTAGGGTCACTCACCTCAATGTAAAGGCTGTATCTTGACAATGCTATAAAATCACTGATAACTGATAAGCGAATTCATGCTTAAAATTTATGTACAGTACAGGACGTATTCAGTTAATTTTAATAGAACATTTATTATAGGTATGAATAAAAAAAAAATTATAAATTTTGTTTTCAGTTATCTAAGAATAATCTTTTGATCTTTTTTCAGAATAATTCACCCGTGATATTGCTTGCCAAAAATAGGTGAAAGTATGATATATTAATTAATTATTATCTATACTAATATTATAAAGCTGAAGAATTTGTTTATTTGTTTGAACGCGCTAATTTTAGGAACTACTGGTCCGATTTGAAAAATTAGTGTTTCATGGAAAATTTATTTATCAGTTGACTTAGCAGCAGAAAAAAATTAAAGCACTTTTAAAACTTGATATGATCAAACTAGATCTTTAATTTCGACTTTGAATATGAGTTTGAAATATAAACGTCACATGTAGTACACAAAGATTAGTAGACCATCAATCGGGTAGCCACACGCGAAACGCGAAGAGCAAGATAAGCATCATTACATCGCACTACATACTAAACTAATTGCTCCAGATCTGACGGTATACAGAGACGAAGCTAGCAGGGCCAAGCTGGGGCCCCAGTCGAGTGACTCAGGGCCTTCGAGCGCAGGGGCCTTGAATTTGTTTAAATTGCTTGAATTGAATAAATAAAGGTTTTTGAATTATGTTCAACCTATACTGCTGTTAGAAAATTACAATACACTGGTATACGAAGACTCTACCAGAGAATCTCGATTGAATTTTCGAAAATGTTTCCAATTTTGAAAATAAATTTAATTTGATGCGTCTTAGCTGGTCATGATCTTTATTTAATAATTACCTGACTGAAAATGGTGATGTTATGGAGAAGGAGAATTATGTTTTTCGAGTGTAGGTTTGTATATTTCTTTGGTACGTCCTAGACCCTAAACGGCTTGTCGCATCTTTATGTGAGTGGTTTTTATAGATTCGCCTTCGTCATGAGAATGATATTCATTTATGTGAAAAAAAATGGCGCCAAAAAGTAATTAATACCATAATTGGCAGTTTTTTTTTTAATAATAATATATTTTGTTTCAGGTCGTTCGAGGCCCTATTCTTGCTGTGCCCTTGCGTCACGAGGCCCTATTCATTAGCTGGGCTCTTGCGCCTCTGTATGTCTAGCAAAAGCAATTATTAACGAATACTGACCGGTTAATTCGGCGAACAGATATGTATCGATAGCATTGTATCGAGCTGTAACTGTGCTTCAACAAAACGAGATGTCATGCTGTGGACGTTTGGATCATTTAATTACTTTTCTTGGTATCGCTTTGGGATTAGAAAATTTGCGACCGCTTTGTTTTTTATTGACTGCTATGTAATGTAACAATTGGTTGAATAAATAAAGGTTCAAGTTGTGTTTAGTTAACCAAGACTGCACAGCTGTTAGAAAATGACAATGGTAAGGTATGTGAAGGTTTGCATGGTAACCTTATACACAAGCGAACTTTCTATTTAGATAGAAAATTTATTTTATTTTGTAAATTAACAAGAAAATTTGTATTACAAAAAAATACAAACCAATCGCAACAAATTTAGGTATTTTTTAATTCTAATTATATCTAAAAAACCAAGATTAAACCTTCGTTAGTTCGATAACTAATATTAAGCTATTGCATAGCTTCTATCGCGGGCCTTGAGCGCGGGGACCGAATCGAGAAATTCCGTAACGAAAAAACCTCACGCTCCCCACTCCGACGGGCTCGGAGGTGTGGCTTGAAGCCTGAAGGCATGCTATGCAATAGCTTTACCGCGGCAGTCCCCGAGTGCCACACGTCTTTTTTTAATTACTAATATGATAATTCGTAATTTTTAACAACGTTCACATTCTTACTATATTAAAAAGTCCTGCTTTCTGCCAGAAGACTGATCAGCTGATCTTCTTTTCACCCATAAGAAAATCTACCAGTAAAACTTATATAATATATACTTGTGTAATAATGTCCTATAATATTTATTTATTATTTATAAAATAAATCTACCCCATAACTAACAAAGGGCACATATATCGCAACACTGTTACCAAGGGCATGAATTACATACGACGTACTTTCTCTCGACCTGTTACATATATAACATACAATAGTATATAACCTGCATACAATTGAACTGTATTTTATCAGACCAAACAGATCCGGTTAGAAACATTCACTTTTTGGGTTCCGTTATTTGAGATTATGTTAGAAATACTCGTATGAATTTGCTAATCCTTATTTTTATTACTAAAACTTCGTCATTATTTCAGATGAAACAGAAATACCAGATTTTAATTAATCTTGCTAATACAGTGTATTCATAGCTTTTTATATTAACTTAATTTTACCTATCTAGTTATTTATAACGCCCAATATACTTTAGATGTTTTTAATTCTAATCTAATCTTTGTACACTGCATCTCGAAAGTCAAAACGATTGCATCTATACTTAATTTTTAATTAATTTGTAATTCAAATAAAACTGGAAGTAAGCAATACTTCAACGAACCTGACATTATTACAGTAACCATCTCAAATTGCCACTTAATAAAAAATACAATAATATACAGAACCCCGCATCGCAACAGACATTCAAACTTAACTGCATCCAGGTCAACGTTAACACAACGTTAACGAAGTTTGGCAAATAGCAATCAATATGAAAAATAATAATTGATCCAATACATTTGTCTTATCAAAAACTGATAACCTTACGAACGGTATACGGATGCTGTAAGTTGTTGTTTTGATCGCAAAAACAGACTGACAATGTATTGAGATCGATACTTATTATTGAAAAAGTATGATAACGTTAATTACTCTTAAACTTTTGGTCATGCATTGAAGTTGAAAGATCATTGAATATCGAGATAGTAGTTTTTATTTATAATAGATGTATCGCGGTAGGTATATTTACATACTCTCTATGCCCCGTTTGATCGTCTGTAAAAATTATTTAAAACTTATAGTCCGGGATACATCGCCCATTTTTGCAAGTGATTACTATCAAGCTAATTTTTCGTGAGTAGCTTTATTTTGATGAGATGCCCAATAATTTCATGTACGAAACTCTCGATTGTGGTAGCTTACAGAGATAACAAGGATAAAAATTTTTGATTTGACGGTTCTCAAATATTTATTACGCAATTTGTAGGACAATATGTCTGTTGAATTATATAAGTAATAAATAAGTGAAAATAAAAAAATCTGCTGGTTAGTAATCATTTATGATGACTTCGTTGTCGATACACATTGGAAAGGGGGACTCTTTGATCAAACCATAGATTTTGTAGGACAAATATTTTTTCGAATAATTTAGATAATTATCTTGAGATTGAACAAAAAAAAAACATTCAGTTAGTAATTAATATTTGAGAACCATCAAATCAAAATATTTTATCCTTGTTTCCTCTGGTAGCTACCACAATCGAGAGTTTCGTACATGAAATTATTGGGCATCTCATCAAAATAAAGCTACTCACGAAAAATTAGCTTGATAGTAATCACTTGCAAAAATGGGCGATGTATCCCGGACTATTAAGAACTTTTTAAGAATATAAAAAATTCGATCACAGGGCCGGATTCGAACACATCTTTTTTCCTAGTCTTGCATCTTTCACATTCGATTCAATAATAAATATTTTTAATAAATATTTCAGGACAATTTTCACACACGGCACGATCTGATCCCATACTAAGCTTTCGCTTGTGTTATGGAAACCAGATTTATTTATTTATTTATTTAGATGGCTGATAAACATACATATATAATTTTAAATAAATACTTATATAGATATTATGTACCACCCAGACACAGAGCAAATATCTATGTTCATCACACAAATATTTGCCCCGGGTGAGAATCGAACACACGACTTCTGGCTTGGAAGGCAGGGCCACTACCAACCAAGCCAACCGGTCAGTCAATAGAAAGATAATATCTTATTTACAAAGCATTTAAATGCTATAAAAATATGCTATATCCATACTAATATTATAAATGCGAAAGTAACTCTGTCTGTCTGTTACTCAATCACGCCTTAACTACTGAACCAATTTGCATGAAATTTGGTAAAGAGATATTTTGATACCCGAGAAAGGACATAGGATAGGTTTTATCCCGGAAATCCTACGGGAACGGGTTTTTCTTTGAAAACGCGGGCGGTAAGCTAGTATCTAATACGTTCATAACGACTGAAATATTTAGCTGCCAACTTCTTTCTCTGTTTATAGAATTCGTTCATATTGTAACTTACCTGAGAACAATAAAATGTTTTATTAGTTAATTTACTTTCGATCAACTTTATGGTTAACAATAAAAGGGAGTGGTAAAATCTGCGCAAACTTACATAATAAATATATTTATTTAACTAAACCTTTCAAATGTATTTGATACTAGCTGTGCCCTGCGGTTTCACCCATGGAAAAGTCTACTAGCAAAAACTTTGGCAACATACCTATATATTTCATATCTGAAAAAGTAGTCTATTTATTTTCATTTGCAAATTTTCTAAAAAAAAATCTGTTTTATCATTCCAATTGGAACTAAAAATAGTCACGAAAAATCGTACAAGACATGAAAATTTATATCATTCCTTTATTAAAAAACTACACCGTATTACCATTTACCACTCAATTTATTGTTCATAGAAAAGAAACACTGCAGTCATAAGCTTCTATTTCTCCATACAGGAAATTTCTAATGATATCAAATAACATTAAGAAGTAAAGGCGTGAAAATATACGCTTTTTAACACCTGCCGGCGAAAACAAACAACCGAAATACTCCCACGGCTATAAAAAGTCGAATTTAATAACATCTCATACAATTATTGTTCAATTTGGACCGCTTTATGTAATAGGGAACAATTAATCACAGCTAAGTTAAATGCAGCATGTTAATTTTATTGTACGTGAGTTGAATTTAAATAAAGCATGTTAAGAAAAACTACTTTGTATTTTATAGTTGTTTTACAAAAAGTTGTTAAAAAAAGATTATGTATTTTTAATTTTAAATGGTTTAACTTTAGCATAAAACCATCTATTGACTGGATTATTTAGGTATCTAAACCTTGCGTGGCTCGGTTAAGTAATCAAACATTCGTAATTTATTTCTTACTTACTTATCTATAAAAATCTAAATTCGATCTATCGTATAAAATTCTAAGATTTTCAACAATGCAGTTCCATCAAGAGGCGACTACACAACGTGTTACTTATCTAATATTTCATAGTATAACTATCTGTGCCCTCCGGTTTCACCCACGTCGTACATTGCATTGGCAATAGTTCATTTATTGATGAAAGGATATAGGCATTATATAGCCTATCGCCTACTTCAATAAACGGACTATTCAACACACAAATAATTTTCCAATTCGAACCAAATACTTCCCGAGATTTTTGGGTTCAAACAAATAATTACTAAAGATTAGCACTCTTACATAAAACCATTCTATTGACAGGTTGTGACGTGTGACGTAACTATCCAAAGCAATGCCAAGGCTGGAGTCGACGACCGCCGCATCTCGGCTAATTAGTAGAGCCACACGTTGGATTTGTTGAGGACAATGTGGGACTGTGGCTGCCAAACGTTTTGTAATAATGTATTTCAAAGTAAAGCAATTAGCTTTGGAATGAAAAGACATTTGGCGTTTTATTATGTCGTTAGATTTTTTAAGGGAATGTGTATCGATAAAAAGAGTACAATGAGGTATGTATGTTTTCTACGATTGGCAAATTATTGAAAATAGTGTCCAGTAAGACTCAAACACAAAATTGGAAACTTATACTACTGCGCTTTAGGATCATCAAATAATAAACTAGTTCAATAAAATGTTACGCGTACATTCATAATATCTTATTAAAAACTATTAAAATGATATGAAAATCTATGCTGATATTATAAAGCTTAAGAGTTTGTTTGTTTAAACGCGCTAATCTCAGGAACTAATGGACCGATTTGAAAATTTCTTTCGGTGTTAGATAGACCATTTATCGAGGAAGCTTATAGGCTATATATCATTACGCTAAGACCCACAGAAGCGGAGCCACGCGGGTTAAACCGCGACGCGCAGCTAGTCCAAAATAAAACATGCGCACGCGCACACCGTCCCAGACGCTCACACGCACAGTCACCCTATCGTTAATCCGTCTTAATCAGTCACTGCCAAGCCAGCGGGCGTTTACCGTGGACGTTCATTTATTATGCAATTATGCGTACCTATATGTATGTGTATGTACACACCCGAAACTAAGGTATGCCACGCATGATCGGATCTGTTTTACATAGATAATTATCTATGTTTTTTTACGTGTTTAATTTGTATTCCGAATTTCGTGGGCATGTGAGCTTTTTGTCAATTAACATGTATATGTGTGCGTAAATCGAGTGGACAATTTGAGGCTTTACTTTTTAGCGGGTTCCGATAAATCTGCTTGATTTATTAAACTATTCTCAAGTTTCACGTGTAAGAATTCAGTTGACTGAGAGATGAGATTGGATGGGAACTACGATATTTTTAGGTAAATCATGTGTGGTAGGACCTATCTATATTCTAGTCTTTTTGACACATGGAAGAAACATTAAAAAGCTCAAACTCAAATATTTAACCATTCAGCTAGACTAATTTAGGCATCACTATTTCAGAAAGAGGATTTTTTACAAATGAACCGGTAAGAAACTTTCTACTTACTTACTTCCAAAAAGAAAATTTAAGGAGTTGAAAATTGAAAAAGTACTTTTGGGAAAGCCGATACTTCGCACTTAGTAACGGAATATAAAATATGAGGCTTATTTTTAGTGAAAGATTTGCTCTCATTCAGTTACATCAGTTGAGAGAAAAAAAATATTTAACTAAATTATAAGTATAACTTATGGCAATCCTGCGAATTTTCAATCCTAAATTCTAGAGTTTCCTTAGGTGCAACACTAAAAATCAAATGATATATATTCTCTAAATTACTCTAAATCAAACGAAAGCTTTTGTCAGCTTACTCAATCTTTTCACTATTTAAGTCCTCCATTCAATTTGAGATAAGTAGTTTATTCACATACAATTCTATTAAAATCACTAAAATTTTACCATCCATCATCCATCTCCCGTTAAAAACAACTTTCCACGTCACGTCGGCAATGACGCAGCAAGCATCCCGGATACGCTAAAGCCAATTCGCACAGGAGTCGACCAAAGCAATATGTAAATGCTAGTCTCGGCCATCGCCAGGTGAAGGGCACGGGAGACGCTTACTGAATGCCAAGCCAGCTTCCTGTTCTTAGTTGGGCAACATCCGTTGATGTCATCCATTATTTTCATCTAGAAAGTTTGGAGACGGAATGAATAATTATGTGAGATACTCGTGTGTCATAGGAGCTAGGTTTATATTTGTAAAAGTCTAATTAACTCAATATATTTTTTTTTTGGAACTTCGTGCTGATTTAAATGAAGGCTCATCTGCAAGGAATATGAATGACGATTTTAACCCATTGAATTCATATAGGAATAGAAAAACAAATGCAAGACAAGCAGGGGCAATGAAAGAACAGAACAGTTGAAATTGCTCCGACCGCCGTGCAACCGAGATTGTTCCAATATTGCCCCTGTGGCAGGTACGTGAGTAGCCGGCTTAATAAAGCGTCTTGAAGCATATAGAGATACCTCTGATAACCAAGACACTTCTGACGCCATAAGTTACGACTTTAAAACATTAACAAAACAAATCCTCAAGAATGTTAACATAGATAGAATGCCCATACCATTCCTTAAATCAACTAAATTTACATGGACACTAAAACTTAAAGTCCTCACAAATTACGTTCACAATTATACAAATAAAACTTTATTTTCATTCAATTTACATCCATTCACGAATCAATATCATCAGTCAGATACAAACGAGTTTAAATAATTATTCAATAACGTTCTCTACACGAAAATCGAATAAGATGAAGTAAAAAACACATGGGAATAGAAACGGGTTTCCGTGCTTCGTGGTAAACTGTCAAATGTTACCTTAAACTTGAAATACACGATTTGATCTTGATAATGTTAGAATGTAAATCTCAAATTCAAAATTATTTATTGTGTTTCACAGGTTATAAGGTTGGTATGCCAGTAATCTGAGTATTAAAAACTGGCGCAATACATCCAAAGATTGGTATTTTGCGATAGAAAATACTTTATGGAACAATGGTAGAAGGAGAAGACAATTTAAAAGAGAAACAAGCAGATGCGACATTTAAAGAAATAAAAGGCTTACTTATTTCATTATTAATATTAGTTCTATTGATAACAATGAAGAAAAACTCAGTTTGATTCTGCTTACAGGTATAAAATATTGTAAATAACTTAGTTACTAATAGTTTCATAAACATAAGCAGGGATACTCTAATCCTTTTTTCATGATCGATTTAACATACATTGCTATCTCATTTATCCAAATCACAAAAGAAATACATTTTCAATTTGAATATAAATTTTAAAACGAAACGGACATAACGAGTTGAAATGATCCGACAAATTATCATTAAACATAATGTAATCCAAAAGGTTTCCACTTTACCAAATATTTCAATGGGAACCTAAATCGGTGTGTTTTTGTAAAAGGATCGTTTAATAAATGCAATATGGCCATTTGGATATTGGCCATTCTCAAAACAGTTACCATAGGTGGGCGAGACCCTTTTTAAAATATATACAATCAATTCAAACGTCTAAAACCATTAACGTTGTTATCAAATATAGAATATATTAAGAGGCATTCCCATGTAATTGAATCTGAAATTTAAAAATGGTAATATAATACTCGACAAATTATCTTACACTCCTGTTCGTATTTAATGAGAGTCATATCTAACATTTCTTTTACCACACTTATAAATTTTTCCACGACCGTCATCTAATTTTCGTAATAAATTATTCCATTCCACACACTATTCCAATAGGTGTTAATTATTGATTTACTTAACACTATTAAAAGTACAAATAGTAAATATTAACGTCCATAACTCCATGAATATTCAAAGAACATTACATTTCTGATGTCACAATACAATCGCAGGCCCTTTGGAATTTGTCACAAACGCGAGTTTAAGGTCTGACGGCACTAGGCGTATCTACGCAGCGTAGCGACACGACGCGACACAGCTTAATATTCTTTCTATGTAATTGTATGAGCTATAGCCTATAACGCACTACGCGACACCGAAACTTCAGCCAAATGAGACCATTTGACATACGTGATACGTCGCGTGGTGTCGTCGCGTATTTACGCCTAATGCGGTCGGACCTTTACTATAAATATCGCATAAAACGGTTATGTGTTGATAGCATCGCGGTATGCGAACCGATACAATGTTGCACGTCCGGATTAAGGGCAGCGTCATCTTGAGATATAGACGATATCCTTGTATTAACATTGTAAGATTGGACGAAGAGCAACAGAACTTCTTATTAAAACGATCATGTTATCGATATAGTAGTTTAGTCAAATGCAAAAATCAGAAGACACTAAAATAAAAATACAAGCTTTCTGAACGTAGGTACTCAAACATGAAGAAAATATTTTTGTACACACTACAATGATGACCACAGAAAATATTATGAGCGGCTTCAGAATTGCGCAAGAATTATTTAATATATTCAAAACGATAGAAATATATACACATGAAACATTAAACAGAAATAAGGTGCTTAAAGATGTTTATTAAGACAATTATTGCTTAAACGCTTCGGTATTCACATTATGTGTGTCTGACAACAACCTTAGCAAATTCGATATTTTAAGGATGTAATAATAATTTTAGGTTGTAGCATTAACATAAAATTGAATGGTCTGTGAGATTTGAACGTTAAATAGATTAATCCTCTTATTTTATAAGTCCAAGGTTAACGATTTGTCTGCTGCGTATTACGTCAAGTTTTATGATTGCAATTACTCTTCGCAAAGCTAAACTATACAAATTTCAAATACGACACTCCAGTCTCCAGTTCAATCATTTTATCGCAAAACTGTGAATAAGCTAATATCCAAAATCAACACAAACGTACAATCCAATAATCTATCGAAGCCAGACGGCTCGGTGCAAAACAAACACAAATACGACCAAACAAAGTGTGGGTTAGTAATACATCCGTTTTGTAATAAAAGTATAAAAACAAAATGCCCGAAACGGCCATTTCGAATGAGCTAGAAACCGGCGTAGCAACTGAAAACCACTTTTGATTTCAGCCAGCCTACTGATAGCCTACTGACGTGTTATGCTAATAGAATTACCTACAGTTCCGGTTATAAATGGAATCTCTTATTCAAGATGCTAACCACGCCGTGGGGGAAACAGCCATTATTTTTAATTTAATACACAATATTCAGCATTAATATAACAGCAGTGGTGGCTCAGTGGTGAGACCTCGGACTTCGAATCGATAAGTCCGGGGTTCGAGACCGGGCGAGCGCGCAGGAAATAAATTGATTTTTCAATTTATCTGCGCATGTTGTAACATCACCACTGCTCGAATGGTGAAGGAAAACATCGTGAGGAAACCGACATGTCGAAGAATCAAAAGTTCGACGATATGTGTCATCCGCCAACCCGCACTTGGCCAGCGTGGTGGATTATGGCCTGTACCCTCATAGGAGGCCCGTGTCCCAGCAGTGGGAACATATATGGGCTGATGATGATGATGATGATGATGACACAATATTCTGATGTGGAATAAAACATGAATTATGTCCGTTGGACGAGTAACAAATATTGTTAAGTTATGATAGACAATATTATATTTTTGTTCATTGAAGCAAAAGGAATCGTTTCATATTGTTATTAGAATAAAAAAAAATATCTAATCGAGTTAAAGTTTTGAAATTCAAATGGCTTGATTCAAAAATTGCAACTACATATATTCGAGTATTTTGAAGAAACAGTATATCTTAATATACTTTTTATTTCAATTAAAAATCAATAGAACGTAGTGTTAATGTATTCTATGTTCATCTAGACATAACAGATGTTAAATTAATATTTATATGATAGTTTGGTTTAGGTGACATTTAAACGTAGACTTCCGTATTCGTTCTACAATAACATTATATACCTTATACAACGCAGTTTCATCAAGATTTTCAAAGTTATTAGATTGTTCTTTTTATATTTAAATTTATTATTTATTATTATAAAGACTAATTTAAGATCTATCGACTTTATAATTTATGAATATGAGGGGGCCAAGTGAAATGCCTTGAGAGACTCCTAAACTCATACAGGCAATATAGATTATATACGCATAAATTTACATAATATTATTTTATCAATTGCGTACTATACATAACATTTCTTAATAAATTTGAATTATCATATTCAATGTTTATTTTACTTATTTCTACCTGTGTTTATCTTACATCTATTATATCATTCTTCAACATATAAAATTAACGTAATGAATAGTCATTTAAAAAGCTAAAACATTTTTAATAACGGCGTAAACAAATGTATTGAAACAAGTATTGGGCAACTGATGCATCAAAAGATGACTATTCTAGTTTTAAAATCTTCCTATTACCCTTTATTAAAACACATCCCTAAAAAACAAACCTCAACAAGCAACAATTACAAGTACCAAACTACGTGTCAATGTTCCCAAAGTGAACTCCATAAAAGGCGATGCTCAAATCGTTGCCATAATCACTTCGCCTGTTAAATAGCAATCAAGAGTAATTCACAACTTGGCACACAACATATAATCGTGATCCGATATTATACAATCAGGTAGATTGGTGTCGGATTTTGCACCTCCAAAAATGTCTAACCAGCCATTAAATTTGTTAAGAAGACTTGTTATTTTTTGGAATGTGGTTTTGGTTCGCTCCTGTGAAAGTATTACTAATGGATTTCTAGTTTCTAACTTTTACGACTTGTAAAACAGAATCTGATTAAGCAAAAAATTGATTAGCATTTCTTTATAACTTTAAAAATGCGGTTGTCAATTTGAAGTATATTGTAATATTATTGGAACTGTAAAATATTCAATAATATGCAAAATTTTATGCACTATACTAAGCTAGATATTCGCCCGCGGCTTCGTCCGCGTTTTCAAAGAAAAGCCCGCATAGTTCTCGTTCCTGTGGGATTTCCGGGATGAAAATGTTCTAGCCTAGGTCTTCAACTACGTAATTACCAAATTTCATTGTAATCGATTCAGTAGTATTTGCGCGAAAGAATAACAACCATCCATCCATCCATTCTCACAAACTTT
The DNA here is from genome assembly GCF_061535455.1 of Colias philodice. NCBI lineage: Eukaryota > Metazoa > Arthropoda > Insecta > Lepidoptera > Pieridae > Colias > Colias philodice. The sequence goes on from NC_143097.1 coordinate 9,831,228, forward strand.
CGCATCATCACTACATAGTATATAAAACCGGCCAAGTGCGAGTCGGGCTCGCGCACAAAGGGTTCCGTAGCAGCAAATATAATAAATTACAGTTAAATCAACCTATCTCAAAAACTATAAGAGATACTTTGATCAAACCAAAAATCGTTGAAAGAGTTAATTAGCATGCATCACCTCTATTTTTTTTAGAATTTTATACCCCGTAGTTATAAAAATAGAGGGGGGGGGACATACTTTTTACGACTTTGAGAGCTGATATCTCAAAAACCGTTCACTTTAAGAAAAATGTTTTTTAGAAAACTTTATATCATTTTAAAAGACCTTTCCATTGATACCCCACACGGGTATGTACATCGAAAAAAAAAATTTCATCCCTCAGTTACATGTATGGGGGGCCCCACCCCCAATTCTTTTTTTTACTATTTAGTGTCATATTTTTGTAGCGGTTCATACAACACATATTCCCATCAAATTTCATCACTGTAGTACTTATAGTTTCCGAGTAAATCGGCTGTGACAGACGGACAGACGGACAGACGGACAGACGGACATGACGAAACTATAAGGGTTCCGTTTTTGCCATTTTGGCTACGGAACCCTAAAAACAAAGTCGCTTTCCCTGTCCCTATGTCCCTTTGTACGCTTAAATCTTTGAAACTACGCAACGGATTTTGATGCGGTTTTTTTTAATAGATAGAGTGATTCAAGAGGAAGGTTTATATGTATAAAAACATCCATTAAATAGTGGAAAAGTACTGTTATTTTTGAGGTTTCTAATGTGATGTCGTAAATAATTACATTTTTTTCCGCTTACATTGCAAACGCAGGCTGAACCCTACGAGTTTTATCAAAATAATGTACTAAGTATTATACACATTGAAAAGGTCTACAGAAAAGTCCGCGATGGTATATGTCTATCTCTTATGGATAACCCACAATAACTTTTTTTTGTCATTTACTTTTTACGACAAAGAATGGCTAATTTTCGAAGCGATTTTAACCAATACAGCATTAATATTTAATCCTTAACCAATTAAATACCTTAAATACATTGTTCATTTAATATAGATCTATATGGCCCTTTACACCGTATGATGCAAGTGAATATTTTCGAAGATATTACAGATTTAAAAATTGCGGGACGTAGCGTTGGCGGCGGTATTCCGCGAAGCTGGAGCGGGCCGCTACGTTTTAGTGTAGTGTACGCTGTAGTGTATTTAGTATCAGCATTGCACCCGTGCGAAGCCGGGGCGGGTCGCTAGTTTATAATATTAGTAAGTTAAGTAGTCGGAATTATTTTGAACAGAACAAGTTCCATGAAAATCTAATAAATAATCAAAACATACAAATATATATGTATGTTTTCTATAAGTCAATCTATATTACCTACCATTTCCCACGCCCAAAAGCGAGATGACAAAAACTACGTAGGTATACACCGAGTGTTTTGACCCCGAAACTTACAAACAATATCACACAACACCTGGCTGATGTTTCTATATCGTGTATATCTATATTTCTATATCTTGTTTGGAAGTTTAGGCCCTTCATACACAAGGATACTCAAATCTAATATAATCGACGATTTAAGTCTCTAACTACGTTTGCGAATACCTGACCCTAATCGTTTGGTATTGTTAGCTCCTTCGCACACAAGGCTACTCAACGATTTGAGTCTTCAAGCGACTATCGCCATACAAATACATCAACGACGAAACATGACTTAAACAATTTATTTATTGTGTCACAGATTAAGTTTTGTGTACGAACCTCAATTAATTTGTGTGGAGGTAGTCGAGTATGGGAGATTCGAGTAGCTCTGTATACGAAGGGGCTAACGACACCAAACCAATAGTGACAGGTATTCGCAATTGCTAATTTGAAATTAAGACGCTTTAGTGGTTGTGTTAGAAGAAGTTTATTGGATTTTGTTGTTTGTTTTTTACTGATGACACGCTAGAATGTTTTTGTAGAAATATCTTTTCAGTAAAAAGCAGTCTAAAAATAGAATCTAGAATTAGAAATGTGAACACAAAGGCTATGTTTAGAAGGTAGAAATATTCCTTAATCTCAATTTATTATGCTTAATTATGTCCAGGTCTTTATTCTCATTAAATTAGCAAGCACGTCTACTAATTAAAATATAACACGCGTGTATCGAATACAATCATTATTCAATCATTCTCTTATCCAAAACAATGCAATAATAGATAAATATTAAAAAAAACAGACTTTAGTAATGTGCACAAAGTTTGAATTAAATCTGTCCAATAGATAGTGAATCAAAATCGAGTCTAAAGGAGTCGGTTACAGGCAAAGATGCGAAGCTAATAGGAGCTAATAAAATGGCTAGACAAACGAATATTCAATTATTAACAAGAATTTCATTCAAAATATCCATGAAGTCTTTATGTCAGACTGATCGTGATTCCAAGAAATGCTTGGCCATTTGGCAATCGTGATGCGTACGATTACTTAACTAGTCTTCAGATATACATTGACCTGAGCGAAAAAACTATTACGTCTATCGACGAAAAACATAACAATTTCTTGTAATTTCAATTTAAAAAACCCGAGAATCACTTGACATTTTCTATAGCTGGAAGATTTAAGAACACACTTGATGTATTAGAAACAAAAACGTATTGCATGTTTTTCTTACAGTAATTAGAATCTGCATTTTGTATTTTAACTTATTATAAGTTATAACACTCGGACGTCATATATCTAGACAAGACTACTAAAAATAAATCAAAAGCCATCCAAAAAAGCGCATATCTCACAGCCAGGTAATCCAACTAAATTACCTAATTCACACCAAAACGATCTCAACCGAATCAACATTTCGCATCGCTGCATCGATTTAAGAAGTTAAAAAACGACCAAAAACATGCATAGCAATAAACCGGATTGGTACTGCCGAGGTACACACAGACAAACTGAGTATTACGATAGGTATTATATTATATATGTTGTCAGGTGAATGCTCTAGTTGAGTTGAAGGCTACATATTTGGTCAGTTTTTATTTATTAGTGCCGACTTGTTATATGGCGGCTATCGACCTGCTCGAAAAAATCTGAGTTAAGATCTGCTTATTGAGTAGTTACCGCGTGCAAAAAATTGATGCGCAATGCTAGAGCTAGTGATAAAACAAAAAATGCTTTATTTATGTCGTATATACATATTAATGTATAGATACATAATACGTGTATCATCAAAGTGATAAAAGAAAAATATATACGTAATATGATTTATATATGTATTATGTAAGAAAATAAGCAGCTGTCAGCGTCCATCCCTTTGAAATAATATCCCTCATGAAAATGCTGAATGATGAAATTACATAATAGCAGAAAATTAATACTAAATATTACATTAAAAATAGTACATCGACGCTAGACGAGTCTATGTTAATATGTTAATAACGACTAATGGGAGATTATTAAAAAAACAAACAAGCAGATATTGTTAGCTAAATAAATATAATATTTTTACCTAATAAATCATAAGTTGTCAAATATTTTGTACAATATAGAGATGCCCACATACTTATTTTGATTTCGTAAACGACATTCCCTAGATGATGCAATATAAAAACCAACCATCTTTGACTTTTTTTTTTTTGAAAAATCTTCTTTTAAATAAATGCAAATCGTTTACTTCTCCTTGTGAAACATAGGAACCTACAAGTTACTACATTGAAGCAGCTATTCTTGTTAATATTTTTTTTGTTTTTGTGAAGTCCGATGTCCCCAAGCGGGGTAAGGGGCAGATGCATTATCCATAGACCTGTTTCACTGATCGATTTTCTTTAGGGACAAGTAGGTGATCAGCCTTATGTGTCCGGCCAGACCGAAACATTTTTTTTCTTCGTCTCCACCGGGAATCGAACCCAGGACCCCTCGGTTCTACGCGCACGCGTCAACCACTGTACCAAGGAGGCGGTCATTCTTGTTAATACAGTTAAATAATTATTAAAGCACATTAGCAGCGAATTTATTACTTTTAAATGAAGATTAATTACAGATAGATTACAAATCAAAATGTTTACTGCTCTTACTACATCAGATTATGTAACAGCCATAGAGACAGATAGTATTTAGTAAAACTAGCAAAACTTTTTTAGCGATTCTACCTATTTTTGGTACAAAATGATGCTTTTTACACCAAGTGACGCATTTTTATACACAACTAGCGGTCCGCCCCGGCTTCGCCCGTGGTACATATTTCGCAATAAAAGGTAGCCTATGTTCTTTCTCAGGGTCTAAAGATTATCTGTGCCAAATTTCATCGAAATCGGTCCAGTAGTTTATGCGTGAAAACCATACATAAAAAACAAACCTTTCCTCTTTATAATATTAGTATAGATCACGAATTATACTAAATTCCTTTCATAGATAGTATATCTTCATTTTTAATAGCATTTCTCGAAAGAATAAATTAATTATCTTTGTTTACTACTGGAATAAGTTAAATCCTTAAAATTCCATTTTTTTTCAGACTGTCTTTATTCCGTGTATTGGATAACACCAAGGCAAGGAGAAAACGAAGGCAAAAGAATATAAAAGAAGAAAATAAAACAGAACATCTAGATTTAAACAATATTAAACTTGACCCTTTCTTATAAGGTTGGTTCGATTAAAATTCGACCATAGCCACAGCTTTTAATGGAACCGTCGACGCAACGCCTGCTACGCATACTAAGTACATTTAAATTCTCTGTTAAATTCATTGACTAATAATATGAGGAAGACGATGTCTGTGAATGAAATTCTAGATAAGGACAATATATTCGATTGTTTATAAGATATTGTTTTGTAAATGTAATTACGTGCTTCTTTCAAAAAGTAAATATACTTTCTCAGATGGGCGTTAAGAAGGTTGGTCAATGGTCATACTGGGATGTTACAAATAACTTCCAAGCTTGGTCCATGCTATCTCATCTAATCTATTTTGTTATAGTGATTATGGAATCTATTCTTATATGTAGATAGAAAAAGCAAAAACAAAAACTCCTAAGAAACTATTATATCAGCGACCAACATCGTAACCAAAAGCCAATAAAATTTGTTAAAACATTTTTGATCGCCTGTAGCTCTTATGTTTCTATGTAATTAATAAATTAAACATATTCAACTGAATCAATAATTTTTGTTCTTTTATTACTGAGTTAATCACCCTTTAAATTTAAATTTATAATGACTGCCAGCCATAAAATAGGTCTGTTATAAAAAAAATCAGGTTAACAAATTATTAGAACGAGTTATGTAAAAAAAAGTGCCTCCAAATGAAATTGAATTGAAAAAAACTGTTTTCTTAGCAAGGTTTATAAAAGGTCTAAAGAAGCCTACATAGGATACACTAGGAATACATAAATCGGAAGCGAAACCTCCGCATTTCAAGGAAAAGACAAACTTTGAAAGCAGACAATCTGTATCAAACGAAAACTTAAGTTTAGGGCTTCGTAAGAAGATGAAAGAATCCCCGGTACTCGATTGAAAATCTAATTTAAAAGTAACAATTTGAACATAACATTATACTAATGACTTTGAATCGAGTTTTGAAGAGGGAGCCATCAAAAGAGCCGGGTTCGCAAATATTCGTTTATGGTCATACCTACATCCTTATAGCGTAAGAGATGGCAAATAACTAATATAACTGGGAACACTTTTTAATTAAAAATTTTCTTCACCCTTTGTAGCGTCTGTTTATTAATTAAATTTTTAATAAAATTGGAAACGTAAAGGAAACTTCGTCTTGAGCTTTTTCATTGTATGTATTTGATTTTAATGAGAGAGAGTGGAATTTTGATTGCATTTCAACATTTTTCATTGATGTTCCTTCTGTTCGTCCTATCATGATGTTATGTACCTATTTATTCGCCTAGTATTCATTGGTAAATGGGCAATTAAATATGAAAGTTTGTGTATGTGTATAAAAACCGCATTGCTTCGAATTGAAAACTCTCAACGTATATTCGTAATCGTCCATTTTTCGAGGAAGCCAATATATTACATCACGCTACAATAAATAGAAGCGGAGCAGCAAAAAAAAAGCGTTGCAATGGACATCATTTTTATTTTCAAAACAGACATTGCGTAGGAGCAAAGTTAAAAAATATTGCAAAAATGACAAAATATATGTTTCCATAGCAAACGAAGTTGCAAATATCATCATCATCTCTTATACTATGTTTATCTGTACGTCCCGATGCCCTTCCGCGCTGACTGTAGTTGAACTTTCCTATCATATGCGGTAACATGGCCGGAAAATTGTGTGTTTATTTCTGGATCGTTCATATTTAATATGTGTAGTATTTCTGAGATATTTTGTTCAGGTCAGTGATATAATATTTGTTAGCTGTATGCTATTTACCTTAAGTATATCTTGGTTATTTGAACTAAAATGTACTTTCTTGCTGACCCGAGTGACGATGTCCTTTCGTGAAAATATATTTTTACATTCCTTTAGAAACTTCTAGAAGCAAAAGAAAACTACAAGAAAAAAATGAATTCCAAAGTTATAATATTATAACCATAAGTAACAAATTATTAAATTACGCAACAATATCGTCAATAAAAATCTATACTAAAAACTTATTTAAATCAGTAACAACAGGTACCTGAGTTTCCACAATCATACTATGCAATCAAACATAAGTTCATAACTGCCATAGCGCCACTAATTCACTTCTACAATAAAACCACGTACAGTGTACACATATTGTATCAAGTTCAAATGCATACTTGGCCTATAATCACAGATTATACAACTCTGTATACAATGTAATCTTAACCTTATGTGCCACAGTATAGAACACCTTTTTGATTAAATATTTAGGTACCGCACATTTCATTCACGTGCTTAAACATTTTCTTTACGCTATGTAATTGATTTCCTCTGATCTCGGTTATGGCATTCTTAATTGTTATTCCGACGCTACACTGACTTTAAAATATTTCCTTATCGTAATTAAATTATGTTTAGCAACATTCATTCTGGGTTTTTTGTGAAGTTGGAGATTTTTAAAGGGCTATTTTTCTCATTTAGAAATTTAGAATCGCTGTTATTCTACAGATACTGTAAATGCCAAATTTCATGCATATTTTATAACATAGGTATCTGTGTTCTAAATAACGATAAATAAACACATTTTGCTAATAATATTTGCTAGACAATTAATAAGACTTTCATTGTGATATTTTTTTACAAGTCTTACAAGTATCACAATTATATCTATAGTCTATACTAATATTATAAAGAGGAAAGGTTTGTATGTATGTATTGTTTTCACGCATAAACAACTGGATTTTGATGAAATTTGGCACAGAAAATCTTTAGACCCTGAGAAAGAACATAGACTACCTTTATTGCGAAATATGTACCGCGGGCGAAGCCGGGGCGGCTAGTCTTACTATAAATAGTCAATTTCATGTTAAGGTCACAAAGCATAGTTCTACACTAGAATCGTAAACAAACTCCTCACACATTGTTGCAAAATCACGTAGTAAACATTTATTAACATACATTTCTATCCTCATATCTTCCTTTCTCATTGCCAATCCACACAAAACACACGCACTCAATATCGTCTCAAATAAATCAGTCACCAAAAATATCAAAACGCTTCAAGAACGGCCTCTAACAAAGGAATTGTATGCAAATGATCCACATTTAACGATAGGTCAATACCGCGACCTATATCCAAGTATATTATAGTATACTTCATTAATTTTAGGTCAGAACGAAATCAATTAGCCTACAAGCGTTTGGGAGTAGTTCCTTTATTTCTGTTTTTAAGAAAGAAAGCAAATTATATGACACTAGCTTACCGCCCGCGGCTTCGCCCGCTTTGTCTAAAACCTAATAAATTATATACAAAAACCTTCCTCTTGAATCACTCTATCTATTAAAAAAACCGCATCAAAATCCGTTGCGTAGTTTTAAAGATTTAAGCATACAAAGGGACATAGGGCCAGAGAAAGCGACTTTGTTTTAAATACTATGTAGTGATGTAACCCTGCATTTACATCAAACGAACATAGAGCTAGAGCAAGAGCATTCTTTCATATTTTCACATCTATACTAATATTATAAAGCTGAAGAGTTTGTTTGCTTGTTTGAACGCGCTAATCTCGGGAACTACTGGTCGGATTAGTAATTGCATAGTCACAAATGCATTTTACTTTGACTAAATATTTATAAAACAACCGAGAAATTAAAACAATAAAAACAGTTTTATGTGTGAAATATTTTTTAATAATAACTAATATGTATGATAAAATCCTTAATATTTTGTGTTAACTCTACATATGTTTGCATATTTGACGTATACGACATATGTGACGACGCGGTTGGCGCAGTGGTAAAGTAACTGCCTACTGAGCCGACGGTCCCGGGTTCGATCCCCGGTCAGGGCAAATATTTGTGTGATGAACTCAATTATTTGTTCTTGGGTCTGGGTGTTATTATCTATATATATGTATTTATTAAATATTATATTTATCGTCGCCTAGTACCCACAACACAAGCCTTAATGGATCTTACTGTGGGACTAGGTCGATTTGTGTAATAATGTCCTATAATATTTATTTATTTATTTATTATTTATTTATTTGTAATAAATACTGTATATAAATATAATTTAAACTCAGTATTAAAATTATATGGAGAAAGTTTAAATCGAAATATGTACGTATTCGTTGTATCAAATGCGGTCATTTACAACCTTATTACAAAGGGATAAGGTATGGAATTATTTACTGTTCAGGGTGTCAAAACCCATTTCTTTTTACGAAGGGAATTTTAATGGGGTTGTTTGAGTATTATCATTCGTATGGGGCTCGTTTCTATTGGGCTGCTGTTACAAGAGATATAATAGCGTAAGCGATGGCGATTACAGTCTACAGATTCCATTTATTATTTTAGACTTCTAGCCAGATTCTATGGCGCAATGATCCAAATAGAAGTGTGCCATTAAAACACAGACTTGTCTATTAAGTTATTACAATATTGCCACCAAGTATTAGAAATCTAGCAACTGGGCTATGCAATACATAAACATGTTAAAACTTACAATCATTTGCCACATATCCTGATTTTACTGTCCATCTTTCCTTCCTTGAAACTGCGTTTGTACAATATTAGATCATAAAACATTACTAGTAACACATTATCTTGCGTAAATCAAGACTTATTTTTAAACTAGATAAAAATTAAAATCGGTTCAATCCTTCATAATTCAACAAGGTTCGCTTACATACAACATTTATAGCTTGAGACAAATACACAACAAATATTCTAATTCTTTATTTGCGGAATTTAGTTACAAAGATGTTAGTTATTAATCTTCTTATACACTCTGCTCGTAGTTGAGCATGCAAATTTACACACATAAAAACATCTACACGAATCGCTCCGCTCGTCGCGCCGCTATCGCCTATCACAACGTCCTCAGGCACTCCATGTGACGCTAAAAGGGCAGGTTGCGGTCCTGGTTATCTACACCAGCCATTTTTCTGCTTTGCTTCGAGGGTAGACAATAAAAAGAAAACATAATGAGTTCTTCAAAAACTCAACCTTTGTGAAATTGCTTATCGTTTATGAGAAATTTAATTTAGATCGTCTGTTTGATTGAGATTAGGTAAAGGGTTGGTAGGTTATTTTGATATTGCTGTCTTTTCGAGGATTGATATTATGGAGGAGCATTTATGATGACCGCCTCCTCGGTACAGTGGTTGACGCGTGAGCGTAACACCGAGGGGTCCTGGCCCCTGGGTTCGATTCCCGGTGGAGACGAAGAAAAAAAATGTCTTGGTCTGGTAGGACACATAAGGCTGATCACCTACTTGTCCCTAAAGAAAATCGATCAGTGAAACAGATGTATAATGCATCTGCCCCTTACCCCACTAGGGGACATGGGACTTCACTTTTATTTATGATAGGGCAACAATTACCCATAATTGGTATTTGGTCCAGGAAAATTAAAACATTACACCAAGTCTTTTTACTATTTAACTTCATACTCTAGTTATAGATTATGAAAAACACAGTATTTCAATCGATCAATGAAATTTTACATATTCGGTTCACAATTTTGCTGTGTCTTCTGAACTAGGTTATTACCTGTGTCCACAGACATACCTGTGTCTCAGAAAACAGTGCCTTGAGCCTTCCCTTATGTATGGTAGTAAAACTGGCCACCTTTCGTCTATTTCAATTTTCATCTTCTCAGCCATTTACTTTCTAGGCAAATAACTTCAAATAACCATTAAAACATACATACACTAAACTAGGTTGTAAAGGGAAAATCAGCGTGCCTAGAAAATGCTCTAAGTAGGAACGGGCCAATCCGCTAGCGCCCTACGATTTACGCGCCAATCCTCTTATTACTGGAAGCCCTACTAGCGCATCAATAGGTAGTCTTGATTACTACTACCCTTACATGCCCTATGTCTAATAACTTAATTGAAAACAATAGAGAATTTTAACGTTTGATCTAGTCTATACTTAATATTATAGAGCTGAAGAGTTCGTTTGTTTGAACGCGCTAATCTCAAGAACTACTGGTCTGATTTGAAAAATTCTTTCGGTGTTAGATAGCCCATTTATCGAGGAAGGCTATAGGCTATATATCATCACGCTAAGACCAACAGGAAAGGAGCAATGCGGGTGAAACCGCGTGGCACAGCTAGTATATAATATTATCTGTCGTTTGGTATTGAGTTTGGAAACGTTTTGTTATTTAGGGCTGATTTTTCAATCCTTGGTTTAAACTTATTCGTAGAATAATGTATAAAACTACCATTTTAAAAACGTATTCTAATTGCCCGTATTTGACTGTTTACGTGACATTTTAATATTATCGTGTAATACTTTATTGGACGGATAAGTTTTATCCAAGCATTGAAAAATCAGCGGTAAATAACGCTTTTATTAGCTTCACCTGTATATTTGTATGTAACTTTGGAGTCGATTTCAATCCACTATAAACGGACAGATTTTATTCAAACTTTGTACACTTATAATCGGTTACAATACAATAATTTCATAAGTCTTAACTTTATTTATCATTAATTTAAAGAAAAATTGAAAAGAGTTCACGCTAGTAATTTGAAAAGTCTACTAAAATAACATACTTAAAGAATTCGCATTGTTTATGAATGCAATTACTATAGTTATGCGAAAAATTGCTTTCGTAAAAATATTTTATATTACGTATTATATTACTAAAAACTTTGTGTTAAAAACAAGGCTGTTCATTCATAAATCTATAAAATAAATATAGCTCGCACAGATGTAAATTTTATATACAATTTAGATGTATAATATTTAAAATTTAATTTTTAATTTATTAAAGATTACGAAATAAAGCTCAGTAACACAGAACACCATTATAATGTATAATTAGCAGCAAATAATTTACCATAAATTATAAGTCGTTTGGCAATTCTATTTCCATGGCTACCTTGATACCTAGACTGGAAGTAATTTCATAATATGTCCATAATAAAGTTATTTCATTTCATTTCATTTAATTTCATTTCATTTCAAGTATAGGTATATTAAAAACTACTACTATTTGGAAAGTTTCGAGACTACCGGTAATGGTAGGGTTGTCACCTGCAAATTAATACTAATTAAGGTAATGAAATTAACGGCCTTACTAACAAAAAGTTAAACAATGGATAAATTTCTACCATTTTCTACCACAGCTCTGTCCTACTCTTGCTCACATGAAACGTCAATCATAAAAACAAGACAGGTTATTGCAATAACTAATCCACTGCAAAGCGAATGGGTAACATTTAATTAGTTAGACCGTAAATATTTTATACGATTTTTATATGAAAATTTCAGCGTTTTGCTAATTTGATTTGCGTGGATAAAATATACCTTAATAAAGCAAAACTCTGACCAAAACTTTTAACGAAAGACTAGACACTTGTTTCAACTTCGTTCAACAAAACATTTATTTCTTAAAATATTAATCAAAATTGAAGATAAGCAACTTAAGGCCATATAAATCTACCCCAAGTCAAATAAATCATTCACACAACCTACGAGGGTGTACACTGTACATGTAAGTACATCAAATCGCAAACCCTAAGGTAAGTCAGTAAACGTGTAATAGGATCGTAAAATTCGTAAACCGACATTTTGGCCTTGTCGGGTCGTTGTCGTACCGCAGCGTCACGCGGTTAGGCGAGACGACTCGAATAATATTTGCGTATTTTGCATTCAACAATTTGGACTTAGGTATTCTTTACATTATATTATACACGCGTAAACGTATTTATTATAATATATCCTAATAAATACATAGTATAAAACAAAATCGCTTTCTCTGTCCCGATATGAGATGTCCCTATGTATGCTTAAGGTCTAATTCACACGAGAGTTAAAAAAGCGTTGCGTTAAAACCCGGCGTTGGCGCTTTTTAAACGTTCTCTCTGTGGTTGTTCATACTAACGCTTTAAAATCACTCATGTCTCGTCTCTGGCTTCAGTAGGACGTGGAAATGGTTTCTGCTAAATTAATGACACTTGCGATTTGTGTTATTAAAAGACGAAAAAGAAAACAAAAGGCATTCTGGGTACATCCTCTGAATGAACAGAGATACTTAAAAGGGCAGTTTGTGACACTGTACGAAGAGTTAAGGCAATACCCCGGAATTTTTTTTAATTATTTTCGAATGTCTATAACAACTTTTGACGAATTGTTGGAAATAGTGGGGCCTCAAATAAAACTTCAAGATACCAACATGCGTTTGGCGATACCACTGCACCTGTACAACGATTGGCTGTTACTCTGAGGTAAGGCGCTTTTTTAGCGCTCGTCTGAATAATAGTAAGAAGTTTCCTATGGTCTATTTTATTTAACGCCCAACGCCGAGCGTTGAAAATAGAACACTGCGCGATAAAAAAGCGTCGCGCTTTAAAAGCGCTGACGTGTGAACATATACTTGGGAATGCATTTGTTCTATTTGGACGCTTTTTTAACGGACGTTAAAAAAGCTCTCGTGTGAATGAGGTCTAAATCTCCGGATTTTGATGCGGTTTTTTTAATAGATAGAATAGTGTGATTCAAGAGGAAGGTATTAAATGCGAAAGTTTGTTAGGATGTGTGTGCGTGTGTGTTTGTTACTCTTTCACGCAAATACTACTGAACCGATTTCAATGAAATTTAATTATTAGGTTTTAGACAAAGCGGGTGGAAAGCTAGTAATATTATAAACGCGAAAGTTTGGGATGGATGTATATTGTAATTTGTAACTCATTCACGATGAAGGATTGAAGATTTACAGTAACAACAGATTAATTATATATCAAAACTAGCGGTCCGCCCCGGCTTCGCCAGTGGTACATATGAAAAATAGATGTTGACCGATTCTCAGACTTACCCGATATGCACAGAAAATTTCATGAGAATCGGTCCACCCGTTTCGGAGGAGTATGCAGACTAACATTGTGACACGAGAATTTTATATATAAGATAACACATGCGCAAAAATATATTTTGTCTTTTCCGGTAAAACCGCGAGACAAAGCTAGTATACACTATAACTTGGTTTATACGTCGTGTCAAACATATGTTTGTTTTGCAAATTATTGCTATAATATATTTGAAATGATCGCACCATTGCATATAACCATTTACGCATATAAATATCAAGTTAGCGATACACATACATATTTATCTTAACATACATATGATACATTTTTCGCTCAATATTTATTACTTGTTACATAACCAAGTTTCATCATAAATTAGATTATGTTTTTAATATAGACAATAGGCTAGACATTTATCAAGAAAATTATATCCATTTTTCAAAGGTGTAATTATTTAATTGTTTTAAGAATTTAATTTATATGTATATTAAAATTGTTCTATTTTATATAAATAATCATCAAAAAATAGACCTTATTTGGATAAATTAGTACCTATTTAACTACTATTTTCGGAGTGCATGAAAGCGTATAAATAACATGCAAACAATATTATGAGTTACTAAATTTTTTGTATCTTAACGTAAATGTACACTACTTTTTTGCCTAACTATAATAGGTGCGTTATAATTTATAATTAAGCTTTTTCTATAATTTTTTTTTTACATAAGTATATTAATTACCTAAAAGCGTAACGTATGTCATTATATGAGCATTGCTTTGTGTTATGAATGTATTTTTATTATGAAGTCAGGCTGATGTAGAAAAATATTATTTATGTTTTAGACTTACAAAAACTAAACGAATACTACAAAACGTTGTTCTATAGAAATAATGCATAAACACAAAAGATTTTATAAATTTTGGTCAAGTAATCCCACGGGAACGGGAACTATGCGGGTTTTTCTTTGAAAACGCGGGCGAAGCCGCGTGCGGAAAGCTAGTTGTGACATATAAAACTAAAGATAGAAATGCATCATCAGGAATAATAATTACTTATTAAAATATTTGGAATGTGAAACTATGCGGAATTAATTTAAACACGACTTATGGCTCTTTAAAATCAAAAATATATTCTACAAAAGATAGATACAATAGTTGATATTCATAACGTAAAATATGTAGACAGATAATTGTCAAAGTTTTAACATAAATGATTGAAATTTAGATTTTAGATGTGAGATATTTATTAGAATTGATATAGATATGATGCAATTTTAATTAGAATCAAGTTTTGTTTTAGATCGTTTATCTTCTTATATATAAAAATGAATCGCAAAATGTGTTGGTAAGCGCATAACTCGAGAACGGCTGAACCGATTTCGATAATTCTTTTTTTATTATATTCCTTGAAGTACGAGGATGGTTTTCATGTAGAGAAAACGTAAATATGTACCACGGGCGAAGCCGGGGCGGACCGCTAGTTATCAATAAAAATATATATAACTAGCAATGCCCTGCGGTTTCACCCGCATAGATAGCGATATCGTTACAGTGAAAAGTCTACTATAGGTCGGACTATAGGTTTAATTTTTAATCACATGAAAATCTCCTTTACCCCGTCCCGCACTACGGCCTTTTTTTTTTGTTTAAGTGGGGAAATCTTTCATAGATACCCACGGCCTCCGGGGGAGGGGCCCGTGGGTTATGTCGGATTCCTACCGACCAAAACCCCACTGTGTTCCGTCAAGATTCAAGATACCGTATTGGTAGAATTCCTCCGTGACCCCCGCACTACGGCCTGCTCGAACAGTATACCTACTATTTTCTGTAGATTGACACTTTTAAAAATTCGTTATATCTTTTGAATGGAATATCCAATTCTTTTCGTTTAAGAAGTATTTTGCTGGTATTGAAACAGTCTATAATAAAACATCATTTAATGGGATAAGGATTAATATATGTGTATGGATAACATGGTTTGATTACTGTCGGCACTTCTATTTACTTTGAAAACGTAAAAAAGTTGTTGTAGTAACATAACTACTGAAGATGGACATATGGTATCGCGGACTTTCTTGTAGATATTGATCCATTCTATAATACCGTAGAACATTTTTTTGTTCTATCTTCAATAGATTCCGCAGCGTACGCGATGACAGAAGTTTTATTGAGGATTTTTTTACACCTTGGGTTACATTATTGCATTTTTGGTAAGGATCTCTAATTTTTTTGAAAATGCAATATAGCCTATGTTGCTCAGTAAAGATGCAGCTTTCTAATGGTGAAAGAATTTTTGAAATCGGTCTAGTAGTTTTTGCGTGAAAACCATACATACATACATACATACATACTTACAAACTTTTCCTCTTTATAATATTAGTATAGATAAGCAATATATAATATCTTTGTTAGGTTTATTATGAAAGAGACGCTTATAATTTGTGTAGATTTATCGACTATCAAAAACAATTATTCCGTGATATTTCTAATTTTTCTTAAATAATATAGGATAGTAAATTTATACAATAAAATTTCTATCAACTTTGAATTTTGAGATTTTTGATAAAATTCACCGCGATCAGTTCAACAGTTTTCATATCTAGACGGAAAATAACTAAACTTAAATCAACATTCGCACATAATTGTAGAGCATTGTCAATTTTCCTCGATATTATATTATTAGGTACTAGCTTTCTGCCTGCGGCTTCGCCCGCTTTGTCTTAATTCTAAAACATAATAAATTATACAGGGTGTAATCGTTAAGTGTGCACAGGCGATTATTCCGTAACTATTACAGATATAAAAAAACTTTAAATTGATATCGAAAGTACTTTACTTAATAAGTAAAATGGCCATAATAAATTTTTAAAAATAAAACGAGAAATATTTAAAAAAATAACTTTAAACCCTCCCATACATTTAGTATGAGATATGAATATCCCATGTACATTTAGTATGGAAAATTTTAGCTATTTCTTTCTTTTTTTGGTTTTCTGCTTTAACTACTTCGCAAATATGAAGGGAAGTTCATTTAGAAACTGTAAATAGAGCTCCTCATTGTATTGCACAATGAGGACGTCACTCCGAAAATCTGCTATGAATACGAAATGTATGGGAAATAAAATGTATGGGAGCGTTTAATGTAACATTTTTGGATATTTCTCGTTTTATTTAAAAAAAAAATATATTATGGCCATTTTACTCATTAAGTTAAGTACTTTCGATATCAGTTTAAAGTTTTTTGATATCTGCAATAGTTACGGAATAATCGCTTGTGCACACTTAACGATTACACCCTGTATACTAAAACCTTCCTCTTGAATCACTCTTGAATCTATTAAAAAAACCGCATCAAAATCCGTTGCCTAGTTTTAAAGATTTAAGCATACATAGGGACTTAGGGACATAGGGACAGAGAAAGCGACTTTGTTTTATACTATGTAGTGATACATCAAAGTTACCAAAAATAGGTGCATATAAAACAACAGTTAAATCCTCATACCTACATAGGAGCCTTTGCCAATTTCCCATTCAATTGAGAACCATCTCATACCATACATCAAAGTTTAACAAATTTGTCACATCCAGAGCATGATGTAATACTAAGGTATGTGTGACGTCACATCTGATAACTCGATCCGAAACGAACTAGAATGAACCCGCTAAAGGTCACGGTTGCTAATTTTGGTAAGGGATTCGTCACAGGAGGTGTGTCCTTATTAGATTTATGGAGACTTCCCTGTTTCATGTTTGTACTAGATTTGGCTGGATACTGTAGAATTATTATCCAGCCAAGTCTGTAATAGAAGCTAAGTGAATTAAGTAGTTCATACTTCGTTGTTAACCTAAAAAATTTAGGTAAAGTGAGTAATGAAATAAGTGAAGGTAGTTTTATATAATAGACCGAATACACTGACAAATCCCCACTTTCAATTTTACAAAAACTTAAGTTTCCTACTATAACAAGTCAATTTTTCGATTTCCGTTTACTTACTGTGACAATCTTCAAAGAAACATTTCTATATCAAATACACATGAAACATCGTTCTTTTGACAAAACTGATTTCCTTTCATATTTATACTATTACGTTACAAATTACAATGTACACAGATCATCAACCTTCGGTCACTCACATTCTCTATACCCGTAAACAAAGCAATAGTTTCAAAAAACTACAGCACCATAATTTGTTTACAATCCTATACGATGACCCGCCAAGGCCGCGGTGTCACGGGCCAAGCATCACAATGCCGGGTCAGGGGAGTCAAACAATTTCACTTTCATACAGAAATAGCCGATGTCGTAATCCGATCCGTTTCATGGCACACTACGGTGATTCTTACATGCGTCGCTTCAGTGATTTGTCTAAGGTTTGGCTTTTCTGACTAATAGAATGCACTTAACTTTTAGAAACTTTAAGGAACGTTGGGATGAGTAGCGCAGGTAGCTTTCAATCCGAGATAAAAGATAAAAAAGATAAAAATAATTACAAGCTAACTTGGTTTAATGACAGTGTATTTAATATCAGAAACTGAGATAATTTTCTCATTATTCCTTCAGTCCCCGAATCACAGACACAATAGAAAATCTATTGTGTCGCGGCCCGATCGGGCCGCTCGGTGGTCAATGGGTTATTACGTGTACGCTAATATCCAAAGTTTATTAAAAAGGGTATTTCCAAAGATAAACCGATTAATTTGATAATAGAATTGTAACAAATACATTATCATTTAATTCATTAATCGTCAATTTCAAGTCGTGGATTCACTTTTTATCTCGATTCATATAATAATTTTACTAAAAGAAAACTGACACTAATGGCGAATGCTTCAAGGCACGGTTACGTGATGACACTAATGGCGAATGCTTCAAGGCACGGTAGTAAAACTGCTGCTAAACTTTCTTTATCATAGCCCAAATCAACAACGTCACAGGATCGACAGCCAACATCCCGGCATCTCGTGACTTCCTATTGATCAATGAACCCCAAAAATATTCCGATTTAATAACCCGAATGGTAACGCCCACGGATCTACCCACGTCCTCACACATTTTCCCGTTACTAGGCAAAACCGTCTACCACTAAATTTACAACTTGAACTCGTAATCCGGCGAGAATAGATTGACTATCCATTACTAAAATATTTGGAACATATTTAGATAAACATAATCCTTGATCTTTAAACAATGGCTCTTAAATCACTCAAACATTGAATATAAAACGTGCGATCAGCCAATAAGACCAAGACTACAATATTTGTTAGATTTCTACATCTTCATTTGCATAATTGAAGTTCACCTATTTTTAGTATTCGGCCAATGTCACCATAGGAAGACAGGAAACGTACAGACTTAACTGCACTAGTTATGAAATACGTTAAACGTATTTAACGGATAATTAACAAGCCAACGCCGTGTTAAATCAACGCAACACTTGTCCAATCAATTAAAGAATCACGAAATCAGCTCACGTATTGATTACCACGAATTTGGACCGCAATTATGATAATCCAACCGCACCTGTTGCTGTACTATGCGAGCGGTTTGCATGTCTCTAATTAATTAACATTACTGAGAATAACGCGGGAATTTCACAATTGCAACGGAAACAGATAACTTATCAGAAACAATTACATTAGCGGAGGCTTTGATAGACTTGTTGATGGATCGTAAAACGATGTCTTACGGCCATCGAATGTGAAGCTATTTCGCTTACAAGAAACTGATAAAATCGATTGAATAATTAATTAAAATAAAATCTACACTGTAAGGCGTCTTTAAACAATTTTGTTGCAAACCAAAGCTCATTTACTACCATAAACTAGGTCTCGTAAGCTTCTCACAAATAAAATAGATACAAAATGTATAACATGAATCATCATGTAGACGTTTAATTTGATCGATATTGATACCCTTAAGCCTGCTAAGTGCTAATGGAAACAACTAATAAACTATTTCAAATTCGCCAGCGGTATATAAATCTTCGATCTTGATTATTAAGTGGCCAATGAGAGCCAATAAAAAGTCGCATATCATTAATGAGATATCGATATAATTTGTGTCACGAATTCATTAGTGTTTAGCTACTCAAATTACAGAGAAATCCACTAACCTCCTATGTTGGCTTGGCAACTAATCCTGCCATGTCTTTTCAACAGAAAATGCTGTAAAGTATCATTACAAACAAAATTAATTGGCCATATCAGTAGCAAAGGGATCAATGCATTTTGCTTGTTACTTGAATATTATACGTAATTCTATATTCATATCACAGGGAGTGTAATAAATTCCGCTTTGATCCCGACTCAATTTTTCCCAGATCGGAGAACCTCTTGTTAAACGTTCTGAAGATATTATCCGCCAATTTTTTTGAAGAATGCCAAATTTGTGTTCAACACATCTATCAAAAATCCTCCTTCATCCTTTACATATCCATACTATAATATTATAAATGCGAAAGTAACTCTGTCTGTCTGTCTGTTACTCAATCACGCCTAAACCACTGAACCAATTTGCATGAAATTTGGTATGGAGATATTTTGATACCCGAGAAAGGACATAGGATAGGTTTTATCCCGGAAATCCTATGGGAACGGGATTTTCTTTGAAAACGCGGGCGAAGCCGCGGGTGGAAAGCTAGTTCTTAATATTTCTTACTTAATAGCTCATACGACGTAAGTCTTGGTTCCAGCTATATAACTATGCGTATATATTACCACTTAACACGTCACAACTTACTGCTCAGTACATTTAGTTGTTGGGCGGAATTTTTCGCGTCCGTGATGTCATATGCCAGCGACCTACCGAGGCCATAGTCTATTAGATTAGAATGTTAAATTTGCCTCTCATTTTTCTGTCATTGATCCCCGATACGTAGAGTTTTTTAGTGGTCCAAGCGGTTCCTAATCAGGCAGTTATTATTTTGGTTGCATGCTGGACATGAAGCCATTGACTTGTCGAATATTTTTGTAACCTTAGAGATGCTGTTTCTATACAATGTTATTACAAAAGAATAATATTTAAAGAATAAACATGCAAGAAACAAAAATAATGTATTAATCAAATACCAAACAAGCAATAATCATTAGTCTGTTGCAATTAAACATAATATGACAGTGTTAGAAAAAAACCAGACTAGACAAAATAAGGAAGTCTACAAACTGAGCTATTTCATTCATATATTTGCAGTAATCTTACTAATGTTTTTGTACAGTACTATCTTTTGTGCACCAGACAAAGGTCTACAGACTTTGTGGTAAGCAATAAGAAAAAATCGGTCAAGCGCGAATCAGACTCGCGACACCTAAGGTTCCGTCCAAATAAATCAATTCATACAAAAGAATTGGACAACCATCCAATTTACGACCATGCCAACCGTTGCTTATCGTCGATTTTTTTTTTATTATATGTTGATAATTGCGACGGCAGAAATTTAGTCAGCTCTGAAAATTTCAACTGTATCTATCACGGTTTATGAGATACAGCCTGCTGAAAAAGAAGACAACGACAACGAAGTCTCGGTTATAGGATCGCGTTTTTTCTTTGATTGCGAAACCCTAAAAAGTCTTGCAGTCGGGACTATCTGTTCAATCTATTACACTGCGATTGCGGTCTTTGTTCGGGAGCAATGGGAATATTATGTCGTAATTATAATGTTAGTTCCCTTAGATATTTTTCATTTGCATTAAATTGCTTCTAGATTAGAAATCGTTGAAGTGTATTCACGTTTTCATTTTTTCGTTGTCGGGACCCGGGCTTCTTTTGTGAAAGCATTGTGGGGTCAGACAGGGTGTTTTGTTGTTTAAATGAAAATAAGTAGACATAGCAATCCTTCTATAGATACTGAATTATTAGGAAAAGGAGAAAGTCAAGTTCTCATTTTTAACAATGGAAGATACTGTCCACTACCTATTAGTATTTGAGACTAAAAAATTATTATTATAATAAGATCATTTCATAACGTTTTGGACGCAAATGAACAGTTACTCGAGCATAAACATAAAAACAAGTAAATTACTATCCAATCAAAATATATCACGTAAATGTACAAATCTATCCGTGATTAAACCACGTATTAGTTTTATCCAATTACTGTTATGAAAGGTTACTCATTCCCCACGATGACTTGCCTAAAACCGGTCACAAATAAAAACCAATCAGTATTAAATAAACAAATCGTTATTGTGTTATTACAAGTATTAACAAGGTTCATCAGATTAGTCTCTTATGCTCCTGTTAAGTACATGTAGACATGTGTAAACTATAAGGAAAATACAAACCAAATTGGCCTTTTTGTATGAGAAATGAGAATTGAGAAGGGTTAAACTATTCTATTTATAAAGCAAAATTCGGTATAATTTCTAACATCCTCGCCACCTACCACATACTAATAATGTTTGATATAAGCTGTGATTTCCTCTATAAAATAACTGTCATTTTGCTACAGCCTAGCTGTCAATAATTTATTTGACATAACCTTGAAGATTGCCGCCGGATAGTCATCGAATGTGCCATGTTTAAATGACGCACGAGTACGACTACCCTCATTTTATTATAAGTAATTAATGACAACGTGATCCCGTGACAACGCGAAACGGGTTTCATTTTTATATATAGATTAATTAGTTCAATTTTCACATTAAAAGTATAATTGACGGCTGCTTGTGTAAGTTCTAACTTTCTGAGAAGAAAAGATAAGAAATCATCAATGGAAAAACAGTAAGTAATAAAAGAATATTGAAAGGGAAATTGAGTACTTAACAATAATTTGCATAAAAGATAGTCAGAATACATCTATAGAGATATTAACTAGGTCTAAAGCGAAAGTACTAAAGTTCTTATCTGTATCAACCCTACGTAAAAAATATTCATTGTTTAAAATTCTGTGACATTTTTCTAACATTCCATCGCCTTTTCTTTAAAAACACGAGGTAAATGAACTGTTTTAGAACCATTAAACACCATTTATGTAACAGCAAATATTAAACTAGCTGTACCATAATAGAATATGACATATACTCAAAAATAAATGTTGATACAACTGCTTTAATAAGGCATAAATCTTGGGACTGAATTTCAATGGACTGTCATGGGAGCATTAGAAATTCTGATAAACCTTTTGTCGTTTACGTTGACGGCTGTATGAGAATACGACATTGGTCGAGGTCGTCTAGGAGACATTATTATAACATTTGATGTACTACCGGATCAGATGCTGTTGATTAATTCATATAACAAATATGCCCCGCGGTTTGACCCGCATTGCTCCGCTCCTATTGGTCTTATTGTGATGATATATAGCCTATAGCCTTCCTCGATAAATGGACTATCTAACAGTGCAATAATTTTTCAGATCAGACCTGTGGTTCCTGAGATCAAAGTGTTCAAGCAAACAAAGAAACAAAATCTTCGGCTTTATAATATTAGCATAGATGTTGGAGAAACCGCTGAGGCTAAACTTAGAACAGTTTGCGAGTATGTTCAAACACTCGAGCCGATTTTGATATCATAAATCATTGTTAAACATGAAATTATATTGCTGATACTGTAATAGATAGTCCTAATGTTGTGGGTATCACTGAGAATCAGTATTCATATCAATATCATCAAGATCAATACATCTGCTTGAAAAATAAATATCTAATTGTATCCTAAACTGTGTGGTTTTATTGTTCTTCATCTTTCCTTAATGCTTTGATATTATTGCGATAATAGTAGCATTGTTTCTACAATTCGTCTTACAGCTCATAAACATGAAACCACGAATCGCGTTAATAAATAAAATACACAACCTATATTTAGTCCTAGTCAAATAAGCCGATAGTGACCAGCCTAGTTAAATGCACCTCAAATCAAACACAAGCAAAACAGTAAATGTTAATGTAGAAAAGGAAAGTGTTGATACAAGCCAAGCGTACGAAAGTGTTAAGGCCCCAGTACACAATGGCATTGTGGGCCATGGCATACAATGCACAACTGTAGGCCACGATCACTTATTGATCACACGATGGCCCATGGCTCATTGCTGCGTGGAAAACCACTTGCGATGGAACATGGAATTAAAAGGAAATAAGAATGAATTAAAAAGAAATATCACAATAAACATTCACTATCTAGCAATGGGCCATTGTGTGAATACCACAGGCAACACTACTCCACGATTACTTTGAAGTGTGTCCGAAAAACCGACATCCCTGCGCGCCATGGCTGACAATTGTACGCCACGATATACCATTACCCCGTGTGGGTGGCGATTGCCTAAAGTGGGCCAGCATTCACCATTGTGTACTGGGGCCTTTACATTGCCAGGAACATTGCCAATTGATAGAACCAAAAGGAATATATATTACGCCAAGTGATTCGGAGGCTAAAATTATAGCGATGACACCATGTTGTATCAACGTAGAACAAATGAATTGACCGATTCTAGTCCATTTGGGAATATGTATGCTTGTTTTCAGATTTACTCACGAATATATGCACTCATTGTGTTCCAACTGTTGAGTATTTACGGATATGATCAAGGTATAATAAGCCCTTTTTCATTAAGTACAAAATACAGACAAATGTAGGTACTTATATTATTTAAGGAAACATTTCGTCCCCTAATGATTTGTTTAAAAATCATCATGTATAAAAAACTTGAATAGGTAAGTACGATGTTATAATATATGTTGTATAAAAGACGCGTCTGAAAAATTTAAACAATTCAAAATAAAGGTCAAAATTAGTAATGCCTATTATATCCAAATGCCTATTAAAATTGTACATTCCAATTAAGGACATGATTTCATTATCACCTTTGCGCAGCCTTGTCTCAAACGTCGATTATTTGTTTACGAAATTCGCATAAATTTGCCTATGTCACGTTGACAATGTATTACTAGTAGAATAAAGAGCCTAACAACATGGATCATACGTATTATATATGGTAATTTTTATTGCTCTTCCGCCCTTTAAATTATACGCCATTGAAATTTTAATTTGTTCAACTACTTGATATAACTCCGTCGTAAATTATGATTTTTATATCACACTAGCAGTTCGCCGTGGCTCTGCTTTCTGGTCGAGTTGATAAGAAGTAAATTAATAAAAATAACAGAGGCAAAGATGATTCAAAATCGATGTAGTAGTCTTTCGATTACTTCCAATAAACAGACACATTTTACCTCTTCATAATATTCGGGCGATGCGGTTCGAATTAGTATCTTACTCGAATATAATTCTAATTGGAATATTACTTTGAAAACTCAATTCAATTCATTATCAAATTGGATATCTAAGATTTCAGTAATTGATTAACTTACACCTATATTATTAGTACCTATTTTAGTGTAGCTGTGTGTAGGGAGATGAAAATAAAGAATGCAGTAATAGGACGCGACCGAAAAGCCTGCGTCAGCACAGAACCTACAGGCTTATTGGATATCTTAGAAGCACAATTTACTTCTTCTAATGTCTACAAATTTCTCGACCTGTCTCGAACTCAGAACCACTATAAATTTACTAATATAAGTCCTTATACATATATTATTACCTATTCTTTAAATTGGATCAAGTTCCAAAAGTTAATCACCATTGCAAATGTTTAAATGATTGATAGATTTAATGCGAATCACATCACAGACCTCACCTAGATGCATGGTGAATCATTGCAAACTATAAGCTGTGCTATGATTTGATATTTATCATGCAATTTGAAAACTATAATTTATACTTAGTGTTGTTTGATGACCCTAGATTAGGTCGATTCAACATCATCTGTTTCTAAAATTGAAAAATAATAAGAAATATCATGTGGTTAATATTTTTGACGTGACAACGTCTTATAATTCGATAGAGCCGCCTGCACGCACGAAAAAACATGACTCATGCGGCGTTACCTCGCTCTGAGGCGTTCCGTGTAAGGCCTGAAGTGCGAGCGAGAGCGCGGAACGAACGACAAAGAAGCACAATCGGACGTTGCCACGTTCAATTACTAACGTCAGTAAACCGACTTTACAGACAACCATTTATTGATAAATTGAACTTATCAATACTAAAGAATTTCAACAAACTGATCTGCTGCTGACCTCAACGTCAACTGACATCGATCACGTAAAATTTATACCAGATATTGAAAAATTTACACAAAAAATTAATTTTATTGCCAAACTAATGTGCCTAAATAAAAATCTGTTATCGACTTCACTTTTCGACGGCGCCATTCATTAAAAGTTAAAACACATCTGAGTGTTTCTTGTTTGTTTTAAGTGCGTAAGTATTAAGACTTTTTTTTTCATTTAAATTATACATTTCATTTCTTATCTGTATGAATACGATGATGCTTTTTCGCACCAAAATGATTATATTATAGGCTAGATACATTGCTTGTTCACACAATCGGTTTTCTTTACAGAGTCCTGCCAATGCACCCACGGTAGATATTAGGTATTTCCACAAATCTAATAAATAATAATAAATAAATCATTTATTTCACTTAAAAAAATTTACAAATTAGAGCGACCCAGGCTCCTAAGTCCTAAGATAGTAAGGACTGTTTTTCAGGAGCCTGTGTCTGGTGTATCATTTATATCAATACTACGCCCATTTTACGTACTCTGGGCAATGAATGATCTCATGATGCGTCAGACCCAAAACACCCATCGCGGACAGTATATAGGCTTTTATGGGTAAAGTCAAAGTGACTTATATTTGCATAAGTATGCGTGAGCGTTGCAGAATTCCAAGTTTTTTTGTTTATAAAACTCACTGTGTTTTGGCTTAATATAAGTACATAGGTATATACTTTTTTATCAATCAGCTGTGCCCCGCGGTTTTGGCCGCATTGTTCCGCTCCTGTTGGTCTAAGAGTGATAACATAAGCCTAAGCTTTCCTCGATAAATGGACTATCTAATAGTGAAATAATTTTTCAAATCGGGCCCGTGGACCTTGGATCTTGAGATTAGCGCGTTCAAACAAACAAACAAACTCTTCAGCTTAATAATATATGTATTAATTTATATATAACTGATTATAAAATTTACAGAAAACTGTGGATATCCTCGTTTATCATAGTGAAGCAAAAGTTCGAAGGCCGATACGCTGTTTTTTTGACAAAAAAAAACGATTTGATTGTGAATTTATTTTCCCTTTTTTCATTAAAAAATTAATTGCATTTGAATTGCTTTTAAAAAAAATTATGTCACATATTATCGTTTCCATACTTTTTTTGTTCGATTTCTTAAAATCGTAACTAAATGAAACGTTAAAAATTAATATAGCCGTGTTATTAATTTTAGATATCATTTATAGATTAAAATATGTTTTTAGCATATATAGATTCATCTAGTATCTATTTAACGATCTAACAAAATAACCCCCTCACCTTACAAAAATCTTCACCAACAAAAAAAATATACTTACAGAAATCGTCAGTTTTTTATGATTTATGAATGTAATTTGACCGTAACCTTATATCACCTTAGCCTTATATTTTTCACTAACACAATCGTCAACCGAATGAAAATGAAAGTTGTTTTTATTATTTATCTTTCAACTCGTTTGAAGAAATATTTATAAGTAATCCCTTTTAAGGTATTATGACCTTGAACATTCGTGCTTTCTGTAAAACCTAGTTTCTTATTCCTTTATATGGTGATTCGGTTTTTATCTCATCTGCATCTGTACAAACTGTTATTGTTTATCTATTCTATTTGTGTTTTTCTTCGGGTCTACAAGAACTACTGAACCAATGTTGATGAAACTGTAGCGCTTCTCTTAGTTACTTAATTTAAAATTAATTTAAAGTTTTAGTATGTATGTATGACTTAATAAAGTTAAGCGAATTTTAATGTCATATTTATACAGTTTGTTATAAACATAAATCTTGTTATAATTATTTCAATCTTGATTGTAAGTGCAAAATTAACGTAAACAAAAACTTAATTATTGTAAGCAAAAATATAATCAACATAGATAGGAAATTTCATAGATCTACTTACAAGATACTATCTTAAGTACATAATGAATATTTCATAAGCAGGTAAATTATTTAATTTTATTACAATTAGACTATTTCGAATGCTAGTTTTTTTTTATTTTAGAAACCATCGAATAGGTATCTGCAACCTGTGAAGGTAAAGATTAATTTGATTAATTGTGATACTTACCATTAGAAGGACAGGTGTACCTTTATTTTTCAATGTACATAATATTATGTATTATGTATTTCTATTTATTTATGGGTTATATCTGTGACATTTGTTTTTAACTTAAGAGAATCTAGGATTCATGTTAGTTATGTAAGAGTGATTCTAAACGCATTAAAATTAAATAAAAATATATTTTAATTTCAATATTTTTTCGTTCATTCCACTGCACAGTTCAAAAAAGCTCTATACTGTAAGCAGTCAGAAGCAAAATAGAAGGACTTGTCTTGTGGATTCCCTCCCGCCAAACTTCAGAATAGAACGTTCTACGTCACTGGGAGCATTACTTTCCTATCATCTCCTTTATTCCTTTTTTTTTTCGTGCAAAAGGCCAGGATCATTCTACCATTTTTACGATTTTTGACGAATTTTTTTCCCGCCAGGACTCGTTCTAGATCGTTCTACGCAGGCAGTAGTACAGTCAACCCGGCATCGGAGGCACCGCGAGGTGGCGCAACCTTGGAGGATACGACGAACCCACCGCGGAATGCTAACAGACGAAGCCGAAATCGCACTTGCCGACGGTATGTGCCAAATTCGCAGATGAAACGGACCTTGGCCGACTAGTTTTATTGTGTACGTGCGTGATGGCTATGGTTTGCAGACAGGCTTTTGTGCGTCGTTTGTATTTATGGGGTGTAAGGTTGGATTGTCATAATGAAATTAAAGCTGTTTCAATATCAAATACTATGTTTTATTTACATCCTTTTCAAATGTAATTTAAAACTTAATTTGAGAAGAAATAATCCGTGTGTATAGCGTATATGCTTGAAAAAAAAAACAAGAAACTTAAGTTCTTAAATTTAGTTTATCATTTGTTTTTCCCAAATACTTTTGAATTGTTCTTTATTTATAAATTTACTAGAAGAAGACGAAAACATCGATATCACATAAGTAGGATACATTACATACCTATTGCATGAAAATAAAAATGTCACTTTAGCAAGGAGTAAGGTTTCATCAAGATTACGCAAGTTATGGAATCGACGAAGATTCTCGAAAGCGAGAGTGAGTAAAAGTGGAATAGGTAGATATTTGTGTTTACAATCAGTTACCGTTTAACATAATGTTAGGCGAATCTGTAATTCAGACTGCCTCTCCGCTCATTTTGTTTTAAAATAGTTTTATGCCAACCAGCCTACCTTGAATAGACTTTATTTCGTCTAGGATTCAGTTTTTCAAGGTTCAATTTAAACCGTGCGTAAGGTCGTCTGCTGAATTAAATTAAACACCATCGTTTCCTTTGTTTGAAATCTAAATTTTGCATAAATAAATAAAAATCAATTTTATATGTTAATTCTGATGTCGAAATGTTGCAAAATATTACGACGTCATTTATTAAATTCTAATATTAAATGCTTTAAAATTATACAATATGCTCTTTTACAACTATGTTTTGAGGTCACCGCTGATGTAAAATCAGATAGCTTTTAAGCATTCGATATAAAAGGCTCCTGAAATATGGATTATGCAAAGTGGAGATACAGAATTGTGTAAAATACTTGTATAAATGAGCAGATGTTTGTGAGACAGTTTATAGTTGTAAGATGCGAATAATAAAATATATACTAATTATTTTATAATAATTTAGATGCATCTATCAATCAAGCAGTATAATATGAATAAGCACCTTGAAGTACCTAAATAATATGTATAATAAACTCAATAGTTAAGTACTTTGGAAATTTAGAGCCGTTTGGTATCGTCACTTAACAATTTATAATGATTTACATTGTAATACTTTTTTTGTTTTACTTTAAATAGTACCTACATAATATAATGAGAGATAAATGCTCTCTGAAGCATTTACGGTCAAGAGATTCTGGTAAGAATCGTATAATTTTAGGGCATATTTGTATAAAACGTCCCTACAACATTAAAATATGCAGTGAATTATTACAGTCATTAAAACAATATAAATTCTTTATCAAAGTAGCTCTTAACTAATAGCTTCATGTAGGCTCATTTCAATAAAACACAAGTTAAAAGCGATATGAGAGCATATTAAAATTCCCGATCAGAGTGTTCTAAAAGACACCATTAAAATCTAGTTCAATGTACGCATTCTTCACATCTATAAAAGTAGCAGAAAGGTGTTAATGAGGGTTCACGTGGGCACTAATTTGGGACTCGTTTAAATGCACAGTAAAATGTTTCATTGGCCCAGTTCCTGGAACAGTTATTACATGATCCGATATACCTATTATTCACTTTTATAACAGGGTTACGGAATTTGATAAACAAAACTTTTGATCTTTTTGTTCTATGCTATTCGGATTTATGGTATAATCTTGGACGATTTTCTTTTTTTCTTGATATTGTTGGAATTTTTACTACTCAAAAATATGCTTTTTGGTAATTAAAGCTATGACGAGATATGACGATGATTTTTTTAACATAAATGTGTAATTGAATCGTCAATATAATTATAATGGATAATTGGGATGCTTACCATTTATTTAGATAATATTGAAAGCCACATTCGCCATATTGAATTTAAAACCTTAACAGAATGAACTTAGGTACTAAACTTCATTTATCTGTTATTATTTCTTCTTGGTGGGTCAATTTTACAAGATTTCCATGTCTACTACTACATTTGTTATTAACTTCCCTACGTCATCAATTATTTTAAATAATTATTTGTGATTTATCTGATTGTCCAAGACATACTGCAGTGACAGCGACCTGAGCGAAGGCTACTCGACGTCTTATATAATTCGAGTAGACAAACTCGGACACTGCGAAATTCCCATGCAATTATAAATTGTTTATGTTTTTTAATTACTGGTGATGGGCGATCGCTTTTAGATAATATCATTTAACGGTTTATTTTTAAGCTATTGCAATTAGCTTCTATCGCGGGCCTTGAGCGCGGGGACCGAATCGAGAAATTCCGTAACGAAAAAACCTCACGCTCCCCACTCCGACGGGCACGGAGGTGTGGCTTGATGGCATGCTATGCTATGCTATGCTTTACCGCGGCAGTCCCCGAGTGCCACACGTCTTTTTTGACTCTTATGTGGCTTGGAGTGTTAAATAATGCATTTTTATTAGTTGGAATAGAATACGGGAAAAGTCACGGATCGTAGTCAGAATTAAATATTATATTCCTCCGTTTCCAAATTATTACGATTTATGGTAAAAAAAGTAATTAGTCGTATCTAAAAGTAATCTCAAGCGATTATTTACAACAATGTTGCCATATAATGTAATTTTATAATAAGCGCACATGCCGGTGGGTGGTATGAAGTGTGTTTTATGACGGATCATAATGAGTAATAATACATAAAATATAATTTAAAAATTATATTTTTAGCGTGGTAACTGGTATCTCAATTCTCATGTTGTGATATCCATTCCTGTATTCGTAATATCATGCTGCACTATTCACGCTATCTTTCAAGGTATCGTCTGACAACGTATCAAATGTAAAAACTTAATTTAAATGCTGTAATTAGGTATTTTTTGAGAAATAAAAAAATCTAATAAATACTTTAATTCCAGTGAATTTTGTATCATTCGTTATTTAAACAATTGTTAGAAAATAAGACATTTCTCCAAAACAATACCTTTTTCTTCCCTTCCTAAAGTCTAAACAGAGCTCCCATTCAATTAAAAATAATTGATATTATACATAAATTTTACGGGATCATCGTCAGTGGTGCACAAAAATAATGTAATTACAAAGATGCAAATAAAATGGTTAAGTAAACGTTATAAAATCTGCACGACACAGGCGGAAGGGTCGTGAACTAGCTTTCTTATTGTCTATGGAACCCTCGGCGGGAGAAAACATGGCGGAAGTGTCATTTTTACCGCCAATTTTGAAACTAAATTATGTGTCACTGATGTCTAGTTCCTTCCCGTTATTTCATTTTCATTATCTCTTTTGTATTCATTACAAAACTTGAAGATAAATTTATACCTTCTAATTTTTTTTGAGCTTTCCTATTTAAAAGCTGAAATATATATTTTTATGTATGTACAAGTATTCAAAATATCATAATATTCGTTTTAATGTTCGTTATCATGTAAGTAAAGCATACAAAAGAAAAAATCTAGCTCAGTATTTTTTAAATTTATATTGACATCAAACATGGTTTTAGAAAATTAAGTTTATGGCGTTAAAACTTGTTTGGACAAAAAATAAAAAAGTACTTAATTTGTTTAATATTCTAATAGCCAAATTTAGAATCTATTAATTTGATGCCTATTAATTCCCTTTAACAGTGACATTCCTTCTGTTTCATAACGGATATAAATCCAGAATCTAGATTCTAGATGTCCGTAAAACCTATCCCTAATGGACTAAATTGATAATTAAGTATTACTTATTGACATGACAAACCAATAATATAATATGATTTTCATGAATTTTGTAGAGTTTTCGGACAATTGATCTATCTCATGGAAAGGCAAGATATTGTACTATCACTAAAACTTACATTCCACTGATTATATACATACATAAGTGCATTAATTATGTACACATATTATGTTTAGTGAAGAATATTGCACAATATTTAGTATTATAGAATGTTGCACAACAAAACATAATAACTGATCTATAAATTTGTGATCAAAAGTCAAAACACAAAAAAAGCAAGATAGTACAAATACCTAATTAATTATAAGCAAAAAATAAGAAATTTTAAAGTTAAGAATAATGTTGCTGACTTTACAAAATAAATAGTAATTTAATGTCTATTTGAGTTTTATTTTTTGTTGGATGATCTATCAAAATCTGGTGATGACATGACATTAAGGACTGCGCGGAAGGATAAGGAAAAGGAAGGAAAAAGTGTAAAAGAAAAGTGAGGAATCCTTTATTCTAATGTGATAATATATTTAACATAAATAAATTACCATACTAACATTATGATGAAAACAGACTACATATTATCAACTAATACAACATATAAAATATTTTGAGAGATGGAAAAATGAAGGCTTATTATTAATTATTTGATTAATCGTTGAATATTTTTGCATTATAGTTTTCTTAAATTCATTCTTAATTGTATATAATACTGAGCACAACAACGTTGAACTTCACCCTAAAGCTCGCTCATCATTATGATTTGATAAAATGTCAATCTTCATCTTCAAGCCACGCTTTGGCACCGCTTAAGTCGCTAACTCATTTTTTTTCTAGTGTGAGCATTTCCGTCTACAATACTTAAGCTGTAACTCTCCACTGAAAAATATATTATTCTTATTATAATAAATTATTGATGATTACTTTATACACTTTTGTCAATCATTTAGCGGACTTGCTAAATACATTGCATACTTCTATCAATGCTATCATTTGAATATTGAGATGAATTCATGATTATGATTATTATAGTTTTATCCATTGGTACTCTATAGCTGTGACACAGTTGAGGCTAAACTTTGCCGAGCAGTGTTTTAGTTTAAACACTGATTTTTCATTCCGTTAACATTTGTCTCCAAAAATGTTGAATTTTTAGTTTTTTTTGTGAACTTTTGATATATTTTTCTACATTATTTCAGTCATACGAGTTACATATAATGTATCCATACATTCTTCTTTCTGTATTTATTTTACCGTTGAACGAGGCATGTGTACTGGAAAAATTCATTAATTTCTTTATTTCATGATACAAATAGAAATATAGGTCAATTTAAATGAAATTTGACAAATAAACGATACGCAGGTTTGCTATACATATATTTATGTAGTTGTTAAAAATTGAAAGGACAAAATCATATAGATTTCAAGCAAGATGTAGTGAATGAGGTCTAAATAGACATTATAGGATATCTATAATATACCAATAAATACTGTTGAAAGATTATTGTATTTTACTCTAAATACAAATTTATCACGTTTTAATTTGTCATTGTTGACCTTTTATCTAATGAGCTTAGATAGAATAATGCATCTTCTAAACAAATGTTATTTATAAAATATGGACATTTATAAAAGTAAGCTAGTTATAATTATTTATTTCTATATTATAACATATTTTCATAACAATTTTAATATTTTATATCTACCAATTATGACGAAATTACGTGAGGTTATATTTACTACATTTTGTTTGAAGTTATTTTCAACCGAATCTTGATATTTTCACCTTTTTATACAACTATCGTATATAATCGTTTATACATTTTACAAATTTATACTCACAAAATAGTATACTCCTGTAAACATCCGATTAAACTCGTACAAAAACAAGTTTTGAGGTTAGAAAATACTTACTTGCATTGAGTCGGCACTGATTATTTCTGTTCCATATCTTTGAGCTAATTCCAAACTAAGTTTAGTTTTCCCTGTTCCTGTAGCACCTAATATAATCACCATGGGTATTTTGGAAGATATTACTGTTCGAAGAGCCATCGCGCACAAACACAAACTTCACACACGTGACACGTAACTGACTTCACTTTTGTTTTGATGTTGAAGCTTGAAGGATTGAGTGATGCGTTTCGTTTCAAGTAAATTCGTTGAGTATGTCATCGAATATTTATATAAATATTTGTTTGTTTTCAAATAACTTCGTGTTTTCCTTGTGTTTTCATAGTAAATATCGTCACGTATTTAGTTTTCTTTGATAAATTTTCTTAGTTGCATAATTATTGTTTACTTGCGTTTACTTATTGGGTCATAGTTTTCCACAATATTGTCCCTTGCTTATCGCGTGAGGAAGTAAGTTTTATCAAGGAGTTCTATAATATATTGTATATAATATATGTATTGCATTGCATTCTTAATTATTATTATAGCGTGGTTCATTTAATTTGTTTATAGCTATATATGTACCTACATTATAAATTACAATAGGTACCGTTTATAATAAGTAGGTAAACTATTATTTATATTGTAAGTAAACTATTTACATATCTGACAATAAAATGCCTAGTAACTTGCGTTTTAATGTTATAATTATTCTAATAAATATATTCTAATATAAGTAATTAATGTTAAAATATTGACATCCGTATCAATAAAAAAATCAAATTTATGCTAATCTTTACTATTATAAATGTGGATTTCCCTTAGAGCATGTATGGATTTCCTAATATAAGACGAAGCGAAGGCGTGCCACTATTGAAATTTGAAGTACTTAAATGCATTCTCTAATGAGTTTCAATTTGGTATGGAATAAGGAATAGAGATAATATCTAATCTACCTATATTATCCAATAAAATAATTCCATATCTATGTTTTTAAATTTTAATTCATATAAGGTGCAAAGTTGTGGCGAAGGCTAGATAATTTATTAAGTATATATGTACATAGTATGTATTACTTAAATATTTTAATTTTTAGCTTCAATCATATCACACACCTCTTTAAAATATATTTGCTTTGTTTCTACTTGATAATGTATATTTTAATAGAAAAAAAAACCTAATCATTAAAATATTCAAATTAGTAGCCTTTGTTATGTGTGTGACATGTCTAGATGACTAGACTGAATGAAAGTGTTTTGTGAATTTTAATTTCAATTATTATAGGCAATTGTTTTGGTAATTACATGACAAAAATATAGTTCTAGAATAGAATTATGTACTTTGAAAAAAAAATAGGTTGAGCTATGACGTAACCTTTTCATAAAAATTAGAAATGTAACATGTAAATAATTTAAGTTAATTTAAATCATTTTTTGTTGTTTCTTTGTCTAGTCGTAAATGTGCGTGTGTTTTCTTAGGGTAAAGGAAAGGAAGTAAAAATAAAAATGCAGCCATATTTTTTTTGCAGCCGAAAAAAGCAGAGTTTAGGAAACACTTCCCATCGTACCACACAGGTACATAAAATCACAGAATCTACACGCTAATTCAGCCTTACCCCAAACTACACCAAAAACATATAAAAATCACAATCAATAGCCAACTGCTTCCGAGCTCTGCTTTCGTCCGACCTTCATTTATTATCATATTTAATGATTATCTTAATGTTTTTGATACAAATAATTAAGGAACAAAAACCAAAAAAAAAACTTTTCTCCTCATAATAATAGTATCCAAAAAACTCAGGACGTGGTAAGTACACATTATCATGGATAATTAAAACGTCACTTCAAAGATTGCAAAGTGCAACATTAATATTAGGCGGAATCTATTTTGCGCCTTGCATTCTCTGTAGCGACGTGCGTACAACCGTCGCCTGCGCATCTAACGCACCATTGGCCACCGGCCTCCATCTTTAAACACACCAATCGACACTCAAATAAAAAAATTATACACCCCTTCGACTGGTCCCTTCGAGCAAACGACGGTTAGATCTTACATACGGATACTTTACAAGAAAAAATGTAATAAAAATTAAACTATAACATGACTTAATCATCCCAATCTTAATTTTAAAATATACAAACGAAGTTGCTAGGTAAGATTTATTTCTCTATTTCGTTTGGCAGTGTTGGAAATGTGCCTTGACAAATAACGTGCATTGATTCGTTCGTTTAAAATTATCTTGATCTGTTACTAGCGATTATAAAGCTGGCTTTCCTTATCATTAACCGTTATCTACTGACTTTTTCTTACGTGAAAACTATTTTTTAAAACGTTATCACCACAAAGAAACCAATGTTATTTTCAAATAACTAAATCATCTATCTTTATTATTTATGTCAAGATTAACAAAAAATTAAATGCAGGTACAACATTCGAGAATTCGTAACTCTCCAGTTATGAAAAAAAAAAATTAAAACAATTACTAGAAAAAAATACTTGTTAATATAAAAAAAAGATGAAATACACCTACGTCCTATACCCTATTATGTACACTTTACACCTACTGGAAGATAAACTGCGAATCTTTAACACGATACCTATTAAACCTCTTCGTGTGCTACTTATAAGAACAACGCTATTACTAAGATAATATTTCTCACAAAAAATATTTTTTGCAACTAATTCGAGTATAAACCTAATATTATTATTTTTATATAATATATGTACATAGCAAGGCACATTCCGCACACAATTAAAGCCTTCAAATTTACATATCTGTTGACCATGTGCTTGATAAAACATCAACCTTTTCAAAGCCTGACCAGAAACAATAACAAATCTTCGCCTCTGTACACTATGCCTAGCCAGCGACCCTTTCCGGCCAGGCTTTATCGAGTTTATCTTAACTATCGCGATACACTAACTTACTGCAATAAAAATATTATATAATAAAAAAAGAAAATGCAAAATTTTCTATTAGTAGGTACTATGAGGAACTATTTCGTGGTTATTTTATGTTAGAACCCTATTCGGGTCACCTGCAAACGTAGGTTTTGATGTTATTATCAAAATACACAGTCTATTTAAACGGACATTTGTCACTGAGATTATAATTCACTGGTTTAATCACTGGAATAATTAGCGTAAAAATAAATGAATATCGATATATTATCATGTTACATATAAACTTTATTTTAGCTTTGTAAAATAAAGTTCGAATACACTTACACGATGTTAAAATGGATAATAATGAGAATGCAATGATAATACATTTTAACACGCATATTAAATTCCACCTCGGACCCTTTATTTTGTCTCATTGGCATAAATTATTAATCAGTGCCACGACTGTAAAATCAAATTGTCTATGGCATTATAAAAACTCGAAATTTTATTGACATACGCGTGCTCGAGTCGATCATTATTATAAAATATTAATAACTTAGTTATGTATAAAATGCAATAAGGGCGGTGCAATTTATAAAATCTATAATTATTGCTTACTATGGTCCAAAATTTATATGGTGTTAAGTGAATCTGAGTTAATTGCGCGACTAACATATAAAAAACATGTAAAATTGTTAAAATTTACAGATAACAAAAACACTACAAAACCATAAGCGAACTAATCTAAGTAGTTTAGACTTATAATAATATCAAGTTAAAACAATATTGACATCACTACCCGTCTCGCCCAACAAGCGAGGTATGGGATTAAAGAGAAAATTCCTACGAACCGGGCCGAAAACATATATAATGGCCAGCGCCTCCACAACAGCTATCCGTAAAGCCAACAAACTCCAGCCAGCCTATACTTCAGACTATATCACTACCGATCTTATGTACAGCGTCGTTAATATACAGACTGCCACACGCCCCTGCCCTACACTGCCTGAACCAGCTATTCTTAATAAAAAAAGTTACGTCATTGTATCTCGGTTAAATAGTCAACATCAAGTAGGTAAATCTGTATCCGTTCTGTACTATTTTATTATTAATGAATCAAAAAAAAATTCAGAGGTAAAACCAGTCTACTAGTTTACGAAGCAGTCTGTTACTATTTAAGAATATTTCACTGAAGACTTAGGATTTATCAACAACAGCTTTATGGCTCACTTTGGCACCGCAATACATCGTTTGAGCAAATCAAACCCACAGTTATTGCTGCACAGCTACTTTACTTTACACGCGATCCACAGAAGCAGAGTAAGCCGTAAAAGCTGATTAAATACAATATTTAACAAACGATTCAAACTCCCGCTCGACCTATATCGATACACACTCGAAGAATGATCGTCGTCGTTATGTTACAAATATATTGTACAAAATTGAACGGGATGGGATCGTTCGCCAAAGAAGGTAAGTCAGTCCATACGCGTCACACGGAAGACCGCGGCTCTCAAGAAACTATTACCTACGCGCACGGGCACGCGCTCAGTACGGGCGGTAGCGCGCCGACAGCATCGTGCGCAGTTTCTTCAGCTTGGTGATCAACTTGTTCTGCTGCTTTTTAAGATATTCGCGTTCCAGTTCTTCTTCCCGAAGTTTGCGACACAGAGCGGCCGCCTCGCGCAAGATCACCACTTTCGGCGCGCGATCCTTGTCTCTCGTCGCCGGTATTTGCTTTTTAAGTTCGTCAAAGAGATTTTTGAGGCCGATCCGCCGTAAGCGTTCCATATCGTTGTGTATGGAGCGGCGTTCGATCTCGGGAGACTCGGCTTCCGAGTCCGTGTCAGTGTTTGAGCGTCCGCGTCTGCCGGGGCCTCTCCGCCGCCGGGGCACCGAAGCAGCGGTGACGCCTGTAGGTGGTATTAAACGTTTTCTAGCTACCGGTCTGGGGGTCATGTTCACTTCCACCGAAGACTGTATGTGGTGTCTTTCGGGAGCCGAAGACACGCGCGGATAGCAATCCACGCGTACATGGGACGTCGAAGCCAACGGCTGGTGTGACGTTCCAAGTGATACCACATCGATTTCCTCCTCTGCAACAATAGAAAAAGTTTCGTTAAAACCGAGTTCCATTCAAGGCGATCGGCTAAATGATAATGTGTAAAAAAACTTGTGTCATTAATTAAAGAATGGTATT
The DNA here is from genome assembly GCF_061535455.1 of Colias philodice. Lineage (NCBI taxonomy): Eukaryota > Metazoa > Arthropoda > Insecta > Lepidoptera > Pieridae > Colias > Colias philodice. The sequence goes on from NC_143097.1 coordinate 9,870,114, forward strand.
TTTGTTGTGTATCGCACACAATTGCAGCGACAAATAAAACCCGTATGCGAGGCTCCATTCCCTGCATACTTTCATTCATAGATCGTTCGTTGCGTTCGCATCACCATAAAAGGCGGGCGATTGTCGTAGTCATTATAGATAGTTATGAGTGAGTCTAGATGTGGTCGGGATGCGATTGCAGTAGTCAGGTGGGAGGGTGTATAGGTGTGAGAAGGGGGGAGGCCGTCGACCCCGCCGTACTACCGCAGCGTCTGTCGACATCGATCCAGACGCCTGACGTCATGGATATTCGCGCCAAAACGAGAGCGCGTGCGCGGTTTCTACCGCAGCGTCCGCACTCAATGGACGCTGGGTTATCAACCGGTGGACACGCTTTCCGGCGTCTCTCTGCCTCTACGGAACTACCTTTCAGCTTTCTGATTTCATTTTCCCGCTCATACGTTCCCGAATATTAATTTATGCAATATACAATTTATATTACCTACTTATATTAACGAACGTTTATATTTATATTTAAACCTATTGACGCAATTATATACCTATATACACTGAATAAAATATTTGTTGGACACGTACGGAGTTGGTGGCCTCAAAAGTGACAGCCTCAACACGGGCGTCTCCAATATATATAATATACCTGTTTTTTCTAGAAACAAAGCCATAGGACTAAGTCTCCCAAATGAACAGGATTGAGTAAAGCACGATAAGAGCGAGTGAACTAGGTGCACGCCTAGAATGTCTTAAGTATGTAATTTGAGTCGAGCGGAAACTCGGCCTAAATTCCGATCGTTTCTGCAACCATTGCAATTTAACGGAAAGATTGTTGAGGACAGCAATACCGACAATGCTATTTCTATGAATGAACGTAGATAATCTCGTATTCGACTGCGGATGTAGTAAAGTATCTGGCCGCTCGGCCGTGTCATATTTACTATGCACTACGAGCCGCATATTTCGCGGAAATCACCGTATGCGCCGACGCTATCCAGTTACAGCAACAAATAATTATGTCAGCGGTTCAAAGGCTTGACGCAACCACCTCCTAATACAAATAAAATTAACTTTCGTTTTCATCCCGTTAACCAGAAATAGAAGCGTAACGTGGGCAGCTGTTCGATTACGGAACGGCGCAATTTCAGGGACGTCAGTGTAATTTGCAAAATACGAAATAAAATCGCATAATCAGACTAAGCGACGATAAATTTACACACCAACGCAATCTTTTTATTCGATTTCCGCATAGTTGCGTAGCCGCTTATCGCAGCAGCTCGTCGGTCTAATTTTATCCTTCAGGCGCCGATCGTCAAACAGAGTGTGTGACGTCTAAATGTAGGCGTGAAGGATCCATTGTATGAGGCTCGGTTTTCACGTGACGATTTTCTCTTTTCCCCTGGCGCCATAGAGATTAACGGTCGCCTAGAGTATTTGTTACGAGCCCGGCATGTAAACGATACGCCTGGTATTGTCGCGGCCCGCCGGCGATCTCCGGTCTACTGCATATCTATTATATCGACATCACTCGAGACGATTCTCGGATACCGCGACGTTGCAATTCCATTAAACTAGATCATAATCCACTTTTTAACGATCGGTTGGCGATACTAATTTATTATCTACTGTGGAAGAGCTGATCGCGCGAGTTTATGAGATGCAATTGCCGTTTTGAAAACAGCTGTGGCAGTGTCGTGCAATCTCCCACTCGATAGATTAGTCACAATTTCTAGGTACCATCTGTCTCACCGTGAGAACACAATGACTCATAGCACAGTTAATCTTATAGTCTAGACTCGAGACGTATTGAATTCGCGGTTCGAAACTACATACGTGTAATCGAAACAGGTTTATCTAATACTCCCGCCGTGAATACAACTTCCTTGATTGTCTAATGGGTTCCCATGAGGTTTTACTGGTATAATATCCCATTTAATTCGATGCTTGAAATAGTTTGAAAATTATTTGCATATCACAAAATTATAACCGTCGTACAATTTAAATAAATTAGTGAGTTAGAAACAAACTCTTTCCTGATCTAAGTGAAAGGGGATTTCAATGAGATTGTTCAGCCGCGGTAATTGTCTACGACTTGGCCTGTCTGTTTCCAATTAACGTTTAAATGAACACTTGTGAGATTCCGAGCGCCGGAGTAATTGTATTATGCATTTAACAGAAAATCCTGATTCTATTCCCGATTTACATTTACATAAATGCAATTAATTGTTTGCACTATTGAAATATATGTTTATAAATATGTGGTTGAATTCATTGAATTTGAAACAGGCGTATGACTAGCGGCAAAAATGACTAATCTCGGTTCTTATCATATCAGGCACATGTCCACTTATCGTGGTTTCGAGAGTGGAATGCAGTAGTAACAATGATGTCGTCAAGTGTGACCTGCTACGGCTGGGGCCACACGCTCCGCTGACTTCGATCCGAGGCCAAGTTCACTGGCATTTGAGCGCGATAATTAAAAATTATCGTGACGCGCTCGCGGCTCACGCCATCCTATACAACCTGTTTGATACGCCCGCCGTATTTCATAAAAAAGTAATTCTAATGCTGCTGCAGCATCGCTCTGCTTAATGGACTTCCACTGCGAAAGACTTTGGAAGTGACTGAGCAGTTTTATTATCGAACCCGAAATACGTTCCGAAGGTACGCTCATTATATTGATTATCGGCTACGGACGAATTAAGCCGATATCACGTTTAATATAGGATAGATTTAGATAACGCAAGACGTAATTTGCAAAAGAAATTCTTTCGTTGCTCCGCGATTAACGCATCGATAATACGCTTAAATTATTATATCAACCTGTATACTTAATGTCTAGTGAAATGCTAATTAGTTTCGATACGAAGCGCACCAGTTCTACAAGACGTCGCTTGTAATTTTTAATAGTACACTTTCTCATTGCTCAACCGTCGACCGGAAACAACTTAGGATAATTAAATGTTAAAAACACAGCTTTGCCCAAAATTACTTCATACTTATTACCCACAAATGTTTAGGGCGTTTCCCATCACATGTCACTTGTCAGTCACAACTTTTAAGTACCTCAAAGTATTTAGTCTCGCTATGAACAAGCGTGCGACTTAAAACAACTAGGCGGTATTTTTGGAATATTACGCAAGCGAGAAAAGTCGGTCATCTGGGCTGCGGTTAGCACTCCAAACTCGCTGCCTTCTAAAACAGGCCGTGGTAATTTATGGCAGGCGTTATGGCGGATCGATTGGGCGTTCGACTCGGCCTTGACGAAGTTTGTACGGAAGTTCATGGGCGAACGTGCGCGTGGAAAAAATTATCTTTTTGCGTATTCTCTATTATACGGCTATTAATGGAAATTTATAATTTTACGCGCATTTTATTTGCCTTAATTAATACAGAAAGACGATCTTAAATTGAATGGCTTTTATAATGAGGATGTGAATCGTCGGCAACTGTGCCATTAATTAAAATACAAAGCACAATAATGACCTATCTAAATGTCAACGAGGTCAAGAGTAGACCATCGAGACCCCAACCGCTCCAACGAGGAGTTTCCGGAGTCTTTTTTTGGAAACCGGTTGTGTTGCGTCACTAATTTTCTGTAACCAACCGATCACCACACCCATCGCGATATATAAAACTGGTAATATCAATATATTCAACGTGGCCTTATCACCGTGTGAACATACGAGGCACAAGACATAAATATTTTATGAAAACACGCAATAAGCGATTTCATATGTTGTCGTGGTAGCGAAGAGTTTAGATTTCTTAAATATTCAACATTGGGCAACTTGGCTAGGAATGAACGGTCACGTGATGTCCTCCGATTTTATGTTAAATATGTATGGTTTTAGGAAAAATACCGAATAGCATTAATGAACGTAATTAATCAATTAAAGATTAGCATTCAATTACGCGTTTGAATTACGACATTTTCATAGTATATGAATGACAAATGTGCTTTGTAATATTTGTACTAATAAGTAATAACTATATCATGTATTTATTCATACCCACAAAAGAAAATGTAAAGTCAAATCTAATATCTAATATCTAATATCTAATATCTAATATATATTATAAAGGCGAAAGTTTGTAAGGATGTATGGATGTATGGATGTATGGATGTATGGATGTATGGATGTTTGTTACTCTTTCACGTAAAAACTACTGAACCGATTACAATGAAATTTAGCACACATATAGAGGGCAACTTGGATTAACACATAGGATAGTTTTTATCCCGGAAATCCCACGGGAACGGGAACTATGCGGGTTTTCCTTTGCAAACGCGGGCGAAGCCGCGGGCGGAAATCTAGTATTGGTATAATTCGTAATATTAAAAAAAAAACTTATTTCGGTGAGATCAAGGTGACTGAATTTATCTCGTTGCCGTGGTGTTATCGCGCCTACTTGCTTAAACTTTTGCGTGATAAGACAATACAAATGTATGTTACTATGACAAGTATTATTTTTATCGGTATTGATAGTTTTGTGAAGGCCAAGCGGGGGCCGCTGAGGCGTATAAATTGATACAACTTCTGTATTTAATAATACTACTGTGATAAAGATTATTTTAATCTGCACCATAAACTTGGCCGAATCTTGGCCTAGATCTAGGCTATAAATTAGGTAGGCGTACTACGCGACTAGCTGACCTGTAGGCAGGTAAAATGGTCTGTATAATTTGCACTAAGCTCTTTTACTTGTAAGCAACACAATCAATAGCAAAGTGCGTTATGTAACAGATAACGTTATCAGCATTGTAAAAACTAAATCGCCTGACAATTACAATACCCTTAATCCAATAAGAACATAAAGTCACGATATAAACGAGTGATAGATTTACTATATCATATCACCTACTGACCCAGAATTTCACGAATCGAAAATATATCTTTCCTTTGCAATTCTTTTAATATTCGCGCGATAACACCAAGGCCAGTGTACATCTACAATCTTAGTAACACATATTATGTAGCGTGGTGAATATATTTATCAGCGAACGCAATAAAAGCGTTTTAATATTTCATTAAATTGATTTTAACGCTGTATTATAAATCATGTTGAAAATGAAAAACGTAAGTGGGATATTCTCTAACACAATTTACACAAGTAATAGTATAGTAATAAGGGGTATACGTCGTCCAAATAACCTTTACGACCAACTGATTTTATAGGCACTTACGAAACCATGTATTAATGTAAGGTATGTGTGTCTAATAAGAATAAATAATTAATCTAGACCATGTATGTGAGCGGCGTAGGCTAGGCTAGCTGTAGGCGAGTAATAGCGTACGATATTTAGGTCATACATAGTACCGAATGTTAGTGCATATTGTGAAAGTACCTACGCCTTTACTTACGTAATCATTATACTTTTAACACGCTTTAAAACATTTTAAATGATCGTCATAATGGCGTACCGGTTTCGACGCGGAAACTGTTGAATTTACACTGTTGCTATGGCGATGTCTGCCACGTCTCGCGTACCTACTACAAATATTTGTACAACGCGTTTAAGTGCTAGTTCAATTTAAAATTAAAAGTGCCAAAAAAATTTCGCACCTAAAACTAATATTGAGAGTGGAATGTGTGACCTCGGTGATTGATACAGCGTTTCGGACACACAAAACCGGATCCATTGCTCTAAATAGCCCTTAAAGGAACTCACAATACGAGCCGCCCTACTTCAGTCGCCTACTTAACGGGACCGAGAATTTAAATGTCATAAATATTGTTTGCGAGAGCAATCTGTCAAGATAATATGCAGGTCAAAAGCACCTAGCGCCGTTTACGCTTATCAGTGTAGTTTATTGGGTTAGCTCGTAATAATAGAGCGCGAACCGAGATTAGGCTCGACAACGTTCCGTTTTACGGATTCCAATAAAAAATACATAAAATTTTCTTACATGTCCGATGCGTTCGAGCCGCACGGTGTTTGATAATAAACGTGATTTATTATTCACAACGTTGCCACACCGATGGCAAATAGAACGCCAGTAAAAATGAATGCGATAAAATAAATTATAATGGCATAGTTGCGTTACAGTAAATTGGCGCAAAAATGTGACAACTTTAACCGTACTTGGCTCGCAGTGCATGGCGCGATAAAGCCGCGCATGCGCCGTAAAATTTCCTATTGGAACAACAAAGTTTCATCTCACTACCCAATAAATATTTACTCGATTGATTAATGGATATAACATACTTGTAATTGACTTTTGAGATATGTCTATCAGATTGTCGTGCAGACGGAGAATAAGTACCGAGGTGAAACCGGTCCGGCGAGAAGCAAGCCCCACTTCAATGAGATTCCACTTTGTGCCGTTGCATTCTTATAGGAGTAACGGACTAGACTCCAGTCTCGCGGCGAACATGAACCTATATTTATTTTTAACCTTAGCTTTATAACCTATATAATCATGTTGAATAACAAGTACTACGAACATAATTATACCGAGTGCGTTTTAAACGCATGCTCATCGCGACCTTCTTACTAGCTCTTATCGACGATCGTTAAAAAGCCGTGATAACAGACAATGTAAGTATAGTTGTAATATGAAATATTTATACGACATTGATTCGACATTCGTCAATTGCTTCCATGATATTCAGTCCTTCGATAGTTTTAAAACATGACGTCACGAACGCAACTATTCTCCGAGCAACCTATTATCATTCAAATAAGATGCCGTGCCAATCTAATTTGAAAACTAATTAATAGGAGTGAAACTATGTCTTGAGCATAATCTGCGCTAGTTTTCAGTTTAGCATCGAAACTTTCATCGAAGAATGAAGCGGAGCGAACAATGCTTAATTGAACATCAATTTGATTTCTAATTCCTAATCAAATACGAAATATAAAACGGGTGAACTTCGGGGAACGTTCATCATTTTAATGGGCGTCCAGACGGTTCGGCTGTTAACCCTGAACTTTGGGAGGATGCGTCAATGTCGGGACCCGGTCGACGCACGAGCGACCTTACGGACCCTGTAAGAGGACGTCCAGGACTCCTGATCCAGAAAAATTTGCCACGTCTTTTAAAACTGAGAAAATAATGTTAATTATAATGGGTGTACATTTTTGCACTTTCGTTCAAACTAATAAGATTGAAGTAGATATATATAAGAACTTAGAAGTATACAATTGGAAAAAAAAACTGACTACTATAACATGGCTACCTAATAGAATTACGAGCTGATAACACCGTGTTGTCAGTGGATATCAAAGTGACAGATCTCCAGGAGCCTATAGAGTAATTAGGTGTGACATCCCGAAGATGGCATTAAGGAAGGTTGGGACGTTCAAGGTCGAAGGCGAAGGTTCCGGAAGCGGGTGCGTCTAGACAAGGGGGGCGCCGGTCGATACGCAGTTTCCCGCGCTCCGACATCACGCCTGCGTCCTACGACCGGGACCCATCTTGTACATTTCTTGAAACTCTAATTAAAACGCGCCCAAGACGCACTCCATTTACTATACAACCGTCAAACGACTTCCTAACTACAATACCGCTTCTAATTAATTCCTAATCTTAATCCCGATCGACTATTTCTCACAGTTATTACAAGTACTTAATAATGATAGAATCAATTTTAAATTAATCAAATTAATAGTCATGAAAATGAAGTAACTTAAGCTAAGACCTTTACGCACGCGATTATTTTTTTCCGACGATCAATGAATGGAAAATCAATTTGACTTTCAAAATGACGATTTCAAATTCTAATCGTTTAAGTGGCAATTAATGGTTTTTAATGAAGGTGACATTCGTGATACCTCTCAGCTATAATAAACATTTAAAAGACATTTAGTGTAAAAAGGAGAAGGTACTGACCTGATTCGCCAGAGTCTGATGGAGTTTGAACGCCTAGGTAGTCGAAATGTTGGCGGGCGAGCGTGTATGAATGGTCAGCTGCCACAGCTGCAGAATCTCGGAGGAGTCTCAGAGCGGTGCCGGCGACGTCCACGGCGTGTCGGAACTGCGGAGGCTCATCGCCGTCCAGGGAGGGCGGTGTGTCAGGCCGGGCCGGCGACATGTCTCTCCGAAGGACACTCTGCCCAGGCGCAGCCGTTGTCAAGTCGGTTGGAACGAACGTATTCGGATGCCCCGAATCTATACATGATCCAGCCCACATGCAATCGTGGTGCACGATATTGTCCTTGTGCTCTTCCGGAGTCTCCGTTATCCTCCAATCCCCTTCGCTTTCTTGCAGTAAGTTAGTGAAATTAGCCGGTGGGACTAAGTCTAATCTCTCGGCTTCGTATTGCACTTGTGTCCAGAATTCTGAAGTTTGTGTCAAGTTCATTGATTCTTCGTCCAGCGACTCCCAAACGTCGAACTGGAGTATGTGAGCGTCGATTGGTGGCGACATTTTTAAAGTATACCTAAATGCTAACTAGTTTTAAAGCTAAGACGAACTCGTCGATATCACAGGGCCCTCTTATCACAGGGACGATGCGCGCGATTGTTGCACGCACACCGCCTGCAACAAAAGAAAAAAATCCTTTAGAAAAAAAAACTACACCAGTTTAAAAAAAAATTCAAATACGATCGCACAACACTATGTCCATTGACAATGTTAACTATAACTCACTAAGTACCAAGTTAAAAAATAAAAAAATGATATAATATTGAATTCACCTATTGCACTAAGTCACTATTGTTGTTGTTATAGTAAACTTGTTTAATAGAAATGAAATAAATGCAAAGGCTGATGACCCTTGCGTTCATACACTAGTACACTATAATATAGCAAGTGTCCACGACAAAGCCAGAATTGAGACTGAAGTCTGGATGCGAAAACAAACGTTTTTAAAGGGTATACCGTCCTTGAGCACTATCCCAGTTTATCTAACAATAATTAGTTATTGTTCATTTAGCAAAAGCATTTTTTTATTTTCTACCTGGATTGTATTCCGCGAATCGTTCCCCAGTCAGGTTAAAGCTTTAGAAATGTAAGATTGCTGTTTACTAACGTAAAATGGCGCGAAGTTATTGTTTACCAATAGAGGCAAATGCTTGGCATCATTTTCCCGCTTCGATGTTTTCCTTTACACACATTATGTAATATTATGTACTTGTTTAATGGTCATTAATAATAAACATACTTGGACGAGACAGACTTAAATTAATTATTGTGCGACAATTCCGGAAAATACAAATTTTATAATTGCGGTTTCCTGATTAGTACCTACGTATTTTATATTATTTTTTTCTATTACATTATCATATTATTTTATATTATATTGTCATTTTATATATATTTACGTTGTACACTAACAAAAATTTTTTATCATATTTTTTTAAAATGAACAGCATTTAGGTAATTTTGAAGACGCATTATGGACCTATGAAATAATTTACGGTCTTTTTAAGTTCATTAGCAATTAACATTGATAATCTACACTTCTTGTAAATTTACTACCGCTACTATGTAGGTAAGTATGTACTATAATATTTATTCATTATTTTTAAACAACTACAATTTACCTATTTTTAGATAATTACATAGGTATGAGAAATATTAGAGAACAATAATCGAATATTTTTGATTTTATAACTTTCACAATTCTATGTCTGGATATAATATAAATTTCTAAATTATAGTATTCATTTCACAGTGTATATATATTTATGTGACTTGTATATTATTTGCAAATAATAAAGCAATAAAATGGCATCGGCACTCAGAACAATCAGTGATTATTTGCCTCGGAAAGTGTCACAATTGTAAACTTCAATTGTGAAATATTTTTACTACTACCTACTACAATAGTAAACAATAATACATAAATTTCTCATATTATTCATTATTTATTTCGTGTGAACAATTTGGAAAATATTTAATATATCGATTGAAATATCACAGAACATTTTCCCTGTAGGTATAGATATAGTAATTTAATAGTATCCTATCAGCAATTACGTCTATTGCAAAAATTACGAAAGCATTTTGGATGCCGGTAATTCGCAGAAATGCCTAACCAAGCCTCGGTTCGCAATCGACAACGCCCCGTCGTCGTATACACTAAATACGTACCTATCTACCCGCACTTAATAAATCTTATTAAATTATAACAATTATTTCACAGGATCACTAAACACATCAAAAGAAAGAAACACTCACCAAAAAGTTTTGTGCAAAACGCAATCCGGCTGCAGCCGGCGAATTACACAATTTTACACAAGATTCTTCAGAATCTTCGACAAAGTTTTTTCCGTACACACTGCGTAACACTCACTGAGAATATGCGATTGGTTATACAGTGTAAATTAAATACGGTACTTCTTCCGAGACCTCCGATTGAGTTTGTCAAACACTGAAACATTATTCGGGTGCCGGTTCTAAGGAGAGCCGCGCGTGCTTTTCGTGTGACGCCGTGAACACGACTAGCGCGCGAGGTTGCGAGCGAGTAGCGTACTGCGTAGCGGTCGCCGGCCGACGGCGCTCGGGCCTGACGCGGCGCGCCCGTCCCGCGTCTCCCCCCGCGTGTGGCCCCGCTCGCCGGCTAATTTGATGCCATTCACGAAATACGCTGAAAATACGCCGTAACTTCAACTTCACACGTTACCAACAGTAGTACAAGTCATTTTTGTGGCCGTCTGAATAGTAACATTGCACAAAAAATGCAGTAGAACGAAAGAATTTATCGAATCATCCGGCGTCTCGCGGTGCGGGGGGATACTTGAGGAAGGAAATCAGCGCAACGGCATTCGACGGACATAGATGTGTGCGAAGTTGGTCGTACAGAGGCGGTTTCTGTGGGTGGAAAATCGAGCTAGGTAGCGTCACTTGGCTGGCGGCTCTCGATGAAGGAGATCGTATGTCGCTTTTCTTTTTTACCGTCGGCTATATCGAACCTAGTCTGTCGACATTCCTAAGGCAGCGGCTTATGGGCAATGCTGCGAACGAGAAATACCTGAACGATTCTGACGAATTGCAAGCCGTTATTGCTTTACGTCTGCGAAAACAATTAGGCCATAACTTTTAAGTACCCACTACCTACTTCCATATAAACGAACGCCGACACAAATGCTCTTACCTAATAAGTAATATGAACCTTTACAATAAATTATAACGGATATAGTACACTATTACTTTAGTTACCTAGGTACCTACAGCTGCAAATAGTAGTTATGTTAATAAGTTCAATCAATATTTTATGATTTCATCAATCAAGATAATTTTATTATATTTGAATAAATTGAACAGTTTCATTTAGAAAACAATTAATAATAAATAAATAAAATAATATTAAAAAAAACGATATTGCAGTTGAAAGGTTTATATTTTTTAATAATCTATGCGTGCACCCGATCCTACTTTCCCGCCATAAGGTTCAACGACCCTGCATTCCTTGCGTCGTATTCCCGCAAAAATAAAAATGCAAGTCTACCAACTTTACAAGTTTCGCAAAATTATACATACATTCTGTTTCTTTTGTATTTTATTTATAACAACTTAAAATATTGACTTATGTAATTAGTTTGCTTGTTAATATGTATTAATTTATTAGTGAAAAATCGTTCACAAATAAAATTAACTAACTAAATATATTATAACTTAGATTTTAATTATTTTGGATTGCATTATATTGTTGATAGTTAAAATAGTAAACGTGAAGCTAAAATAATAAGTGTTAATAGAATGAACGACTAGGTAATTGAATTTTAAACTGATAGTGTTATATTTTGCATGTTATTTGTCATATTATCTGCAACTGTTTTAAAGCATAATTTTTCAACCAGTTGACAGTACGTTTAAATTAGGTAAGTGTTTAATCATACACATAATTATAAACATATTATCATTAATATTTTCTTATTAGAGATACGGATAAAATGGGAAAATAAGCTATTATTGTATTTATAGGATAAGGTCACATGGCAACTATTGAAACGTCAAATAAAGTTTTATCGAACGCTTACACGATTGTATTATGATATTTATGTAGAAACTTGCATATTTGAAAGGAATTAAATTGCAATTGCATTAACATAACTTTAAAAAAACTCAGCAAATTCATAATATATGCACGCATCAACTATAAAATTTAAAGTATGTATCTATTGTGAAATTCGTTTCCTGTCCTCCTTAGCAGTCGTTTCAAAACCGTAGAAAAATTAGATCAAGCTCGCCCCAAACCGTGGCCCTTTTAGCAAAGCACCCTTCAATTAATTTCCCATTCATACAACCCTTTGCTTCAACAAAAAATAGATACGCGGGAAGTTACACTTCCGAGCTTTAACTATCTAAAGATGTCAAACAATATATCTATCTACTCATATCTCAAACATCTCGCTACGAAGACGAAAATATTCGGCCTATTGTGTACCTCAAATCCGATCGAATATTATTGTACGAATATTTCTTTTCTCTTTGTTCTAGAAGGGTTGGGGTTATAAAAACCCGTTATAATCCGCGCGTTTCCCGCTTAACTAGGTTAACGATAATAATTTTGTCACTTAACATTTTGACATGTGACATTTTGATGAATTTTGACAAGCCCATAGATTATAATAGAACTGTATTATATTTTTATTAACCTCAAAAACTGCGTGCAGTCGTAAATCGGGTTTCATTAGGGTTCTTCATCGTAAAACATGTTCAAGTATTTTTATGGTCGTTCTATAAATTCACATGGTAATGTGGATTACAAAACGAAAGATAATATTGACGTTGCAATGACTGGATTAAAACGTCATAACAATAAAATTGTCCGCTCAGATTGTCCGTGTGTTCATAGATAACATGAATAATTTGACTTTTTTTGAAGATGCTTAGTGCTTACAATATTTCGTTAGTAGGTATACCTTGTTAGTACATATTGCGAGCTTAAAAATGTTATTTATCATGACGTAAGGAATTGGCTAATAAACAAGACATTATTACATTGCAAGGCTGTTTCTAGGTCGTTTTGTTTACGTGCAATTGTAATGTCAATGGCCCCAGTTAAATCATTGCAGAAAACGAGTGACGATTTTTTTATTATTTGAATAATAATATGCAAATTATTCGGTTATCACGTCAAGTTATGAAATTAATTGTAATGGAGAGTAAAGTTTTAACAGTTACCTATATTATATGCAATAATAATTAAAATAAAAACAAGCGAAGACGGTAACGTTTTTTTTTTTTAATATTCGGGTACAAATAAACAGTATCAAGTTATCTTTACTAGTGTCCTATGTCCTATTTACAGAAACCCATTTTTTATTATTCAATCATATCTAGCAATAGGTATTATTACAACTGTTTTAAATTTATTGCGTTTGGCCAAACTATTCTCTAATCTGTGGTTTGGCCTTAACACCTCTACAATGTATCGTAAATCATGTGGTATCTCATGAGATTTTTTATAGCAATGGTGGGCTATTTTATTGTTACTGAAGTATGTATTAATAATTATCATTATCGATGTATTTGATGAAAACATAATGTATATTTTACCTACGCAATAGAAATATTTGAGTAAAAAAATTAATTCATATGAAACGGATAAACATAAGGCCTGATTAAATTAATAAGGACAGTTTCGCAATTCTCTTATGAATAAACTTTATTAATCCAATAATAATTATATTAAATAGACGAAAAACTTCGTTACATCTAGCAATAACCATTGTCCTGAGATAAGATATTCCACGAATCAGAAATACAAAATATTTTACAAACTTTTGTTTTAAAACTATTGTTCGTGGTTATCGCTTTTTAAGCCTTTTTATGACTGCTGAAAAGTTGTTAAAAATTTCTCTAGAAGTCTGGATTGCAGTGTAAACGGATTAACGTTCATGTTTATAATATTATGTAGAATTAAAATTTGCGTATTGGGGAATCGTCAAATAATCTAAATAATAAGTCAACTTACTTACTCTTTTGTATTTTATATTCTGAAATATGTTGTTATTTAAAATCCCGAATTATAATGAAATAAGTACTATATTATAAAGAGAGTGCATATATTTACAAAATAAACAAAAAAATTTTTTTATATATTTTATAGTCCAAAATTAACATAATACATATTCTTATTTCCTTCCGTATTTCTTTTAATTTATTCAAACTCCTTTCCTCCCTTGTTCTACATTGTCTATGTTCCGAATCGCGAAGCAAACACAGCTTATGCGTTTATAATGTGACATAAATCAAACCCGTGACAAACGGGGTGGTAAATACTAGTAACACCACCAATTTGTCACTACACGGTACAGATTAGTCCCATTATTTGCTAAAAAAGTAACTAATCTCTTTTTATTCTTTAGAAAACACCCCTCCGAAAGGGTTTGGAGAGCTCACGGTGAAAGTAGGAAATTATGAATTTCAACTCAGCTCTTTAGAACGTTTTGTTTGAGTGACAGGAAGGGCTCTTTTGAAATTGTGATTGTTAAAATGTTAGTTTAATGAACGCGAGAGAACTTAACTATTTGAGTGGAGGGATGTTTTTTAGGAATTGGGTCACGTGTTAGGAGATTGCTACGTGTTTATTACCTAGTACATAGTTAGCATGTTTTAATACGGTTCAAAGGTCGCATTTCATTTTCAGTAGGTAATATTAGTCTATGCAAGAGAGAGGAAATTTAGCTTCATAGATCTTCAAACTACTTGATCCCTTTTCGCAAAAAAAAACAAAAGAGATTTCAGAGAACAGGGAGGATTCCACCGCAAACTTATTTATGTACCAGTTAATTGCTTCATCATTTAGATAAAATTAAATCTAACCCTACATAAATTTTAACAGAGGTTTTTTTTTTCTGATTTAACATCAATCCAAATCCATTCGTACTTATTCATACATCAATTACAAAGCAAACTTCACACGAAATAAATAGCCATATTGCTTTGACGGATTAACAAAACTCCACTATAATAGAGTATTTAAATCGATAGCTATGCATTACACCTTGCTTTCTTTCCCACGCCCGCGCACTCATTGATGTAATAGAGTATAATATACATTCTGGTAAATGTATATAAAATTACAGTTTTCTTTGTCAGTCCGTCAAGCGTCAGATTTCTTTGCTATTATCACACCTGCATTGGTATTTGGTATAGTCGTGTAGAAAAGTGCGATTTGTATTTATTTATCTTCTATTAACAATACAACTATTAAATTGACAGATCCCTGGTTTAAAGTTAGACTGTGTTTAAATTGTTTTGTGGTAATACCAAAGGGCGGCTGTACACGGACCGCTCGAGCAATTAACGGCTGAGCGACGTACACGGACGGCTCGAGCGGTCGGCGTCAACTGCTCGAGCCGTCGGTTGTTGAACGCTCGAGCCGTCGCTACCAACCGCTCGAGCGGTTGATTTTTTTGACTAGTCGAGTCATTTTCAGGGGGGGGGGGAGATGTCGACGGCTCTAGCGCAGTCAACGGCTCGAGCTGTCGGTGTATGCCTCACGACCGCTCGCGAGCCGTCAACGGCACGGTGGAATTTCGTCATGCAGTTGACGGCTTGAAGCGGTCGCGACGGCTCGAGACGTCACGTGTACGGCGGTGAATGAATGCCTATAGTTCACCGCGCGGACGCGGCTTCAAGCGGTCGCTCGGTCTCAACTGCTTGAAGCGGTCCGTGTACGGCCGCCCTTAATGTTTTTAAATTAATCTGCGTTAATTGTAGTGGAAACAAAAAGAACGTTTAATTGTCCTTTGTTTAATCTTAAAATGGCGTGTAACATAGTAGTAATAAATCCTGTAAATTGTAATAAATATAACAAAAGAGAATAAGTATAAGATTATAGTATTTTAATCATTAAACATTATTATCGAGCTTATTGTTTTTACGACCAACTGCGAAATCAATAAATAGTTTTTGTTACAATATGTCCGGTTCTAAATATTATAATCTATAATTCTTTATGGTCTAAAATAAGTCATAAAGATAACATAATCCCCGATAACGGTGCTTAGAAAACAATAGAATAAATGATAAATGAAATTTTCGTGAACTATTCATAAAATCTTCAATGAATTGAGAAACAAAACAATACTAAGAGCTATCGCGCAAGAGCAACTTTTGTCTCCGCAACTATTTTATCTCTCCCATCAACTCTATGGGGAGTTGCGTCGCTACGTGCGCGCACTTTCTTACTAGCCCATAGAGTTGATGGGAGAGACAAAATAGTTGCGGAGACAAAAGTTGCTCTTGCGCGCTAGCCCTAACTATCACTGAAATGTGTCGAAGTGTGGTCGAAGTATTTTTTACGACTTTGTCAATGAGGCGTTTGCATTTTTAATTGTTTTAATAATTATTATAACTAATTATTATAATTTTAATTTACAGTTAACCAAAAGGACGGACGACTTGATTGAAGGGATAGGTGAAGCTGCCACTGGTTGTAAAATGTTATGGAAATCTTTAAAGGAGGTCTATAGGTACCTATATTTTAACAGCATGCTATGGATGTCTTGCTGATATGAAAACTTACTGTATATTTATTGTACTTAAAATGTGCTTATAACAGATCGAACTTCTACTTGATTAGAAGGTATCTAATAAAAAAATATTTTTTGCATTATTGGTTTTTCACATGTCTGTACTTATAGATGCGCGAGCATGAAAGGTGTTATACACTAAGTTTAGATATTTACAATTATCATACGAAACGTTTTTTCATTGGTGGTGTTTATTCTCAATTTATATACATAAATATACCTACAATTTCGTAATTATTTTAACTTTGACAGATTTTAAAAAGAAAGTTTAGAACCATGCTTTCTTTTTTAATTACAGTTAATATTTTATACATTGTATAGATATACTAGCGGTCCGCCCCGGCTTCGCCCGTGGAACATATTTCGCAATAAATGAAGCCTATGTTCTTTCTCAGGGTCTAAAGATTGTGCCAAATTTCATCAAAAATCAAAATCGGTTGAGAGGTTTAAGCGGGAAAGCGTAACAGACAGACAGTTACTTTCGCATTTATAATATTAGTAGGCATAAGAAAAGCTTATTTTTTTGTCAATTATCTACTTAGGTATGTAGTTCCTGCAAGTCTTCTTATTATAAATCGCGTTGCGTGTTTGGAATGTTTATTTATATAAACAATTTTTATTCATAAAAAGACTAAATTATTTATTTACTATTCCTTTGTTTAATATTAATCCATAAAGCGACGATTTTACCGTTACTTACTTTTTACCTGTTTATCCAAACATCTGCTGCTCATGTTAGTACAAATGATTTTATGTTTAACTAACTACAAAAAAGAAGTGCAAGGAGTTTGTTTTGTGTAAAAGTAATAGATGCAATATAATAATAATATATAATTTAATAAAAAAAAAACAACAAAATTAACAAAAAAATTGAGGAAAATCTGATACGGGATGCCGATCTCTTTTAGGTTAATTTACTTTTTTTTCGTATACCAAAGTATGACGAAAAATTCATACTAACACTATTATAAGACAGGCCTTTTTAACATTTAAATTTAAAAGAGCGATTTTTAGATTTTTATGGAGGCAGATAACCGCCCGCGGTTACGCCCCCGTTTTCAAAGAAAAATCCGGATAGTTGACGTTCCTGTGGGATTTCGGGGATGAAAAGTAGTCTATGTCTTATAGGTAGGTAGGTCTTCAACTACCTACATACCAAATTTCACTGTAAACGGTTCAGAAGTATTTACGCGAAAGAGTAACAAACAACTTCCTCACAAACTTTCGCATTTATAATATAGGTACATAAGTAGGATTTATTATAAACGTAAATGAAGTCGCGTGTAGTAGCTTGTTTATATTTAATTTTATAATAATAGTAAAGTAAATAAATTATATGTTTTTAAAGTCTCATTCAATTGCATAATCATATTGATGTCATTGAAACAATAGACGTAGTTATTTTTACTATTTCAGCACATATTTCTATTAACATTTAGCGAGTCTTTGAAATTCTATATTTTGTTAGTCGTTGCTTAACTTATAACAAATATCTATACCTACTTAAACTATATGTTAACTTAAACTAATTATAAAGTTTGTTTGTTGGAACGCGCTAATCTCAAGAACTACCCATTTATCGAGGAAGGTTATATATTATCATCACGCTAACGGCTAAGTTCAACAAAAGCGGAGCCACGCGGGTAAAACCGCGGAGCGCAGCTAGTCTATACTAATATTGTAAAGAGGAAAGGTTTGTATGTATGTATGTAATATGTATGTATGGTTTTCACGCATAAACTAATGGACCGATTTTGATGAAATTTGGCACAGATAATCTTTAGACCCTGAGGAAGAACATAGGCTACCTTTTATTGCGAAATATGTACCGCGGGCGAAGCCGGGGCGGACCGCTAGTATTTAATATACATACAAGACTAATATACTTTAACCGGATTTTAACACGCTTTTATTAGCTTCACCTTTAGGATTGTATATAATCGAATCCTTTACACTCGATTTTTATTTTTTAACCACTTTAAAGTTTAAACGGTCATATTCAAACTTTGTACACTCAAAGATCGGTGACAATACAATAATTTCATGGGTTTAAGCGAATTTTTTTTAACTATATTAATTATTGAACACTTACACAAAAACTGATAACTATGATTAGCTGTGCCGACTTTGCTCGCGTGGGAGTCGATATGACGTAGTTTTTCCTACGTTAGTATCCATTTCATTCATGCTTTTATTGGTCATATGTATTATGATATAAGGCTTGTAACATTCCTTGATAAAGAAGCTATCCTACTAATGTATTTAAAATTGCCTGGAAGAAATGGTTTATAGGAATTGTACCTATAGGTAGATACAATATCTTTTGAACCAACTATTTATTTTTAAAACTAAGTACTACACTCTATATACAATGAAGAATAAATAAATAAAATAATTGCAACTAGTAGTTCCTGAGATAATAGCGTTCAAAAAATCTCATTTTTCATTTTGCAATATAAACTTATTAATGTAAGTCATATACTATGGTAACATTTATTATTTATATATCTAACAGTACAGATAATATGACGTCATTTTAAATCTAACATCAAACCAAAGCTACGTTACCTAACCAAATACCCATACCAATATACTATGCCAATATCAAGGATTCGCTGTCCTTGATCCCACGCTCGACCTTGAGTCGTTCCGCCCTTATCAACAGGGATGACGTCACACTCCACTGCGCCACTCATTTGTTATCTGTGGCAGCTTTACCGCCAAAATTTGGGCGCGGAAATTCAACGCTTATAGAATTCTCATGTGATAATGTGATTATTACCAAGTTATTACCGTGGTGAAATAATATGATTTCAATTTTCAATTAGTTTTAAATTGACTGTACGAGTATATTAAGTTTTTAGGCGTTTATTTGAACAAATATGAATCTACATATTTTGATCATGATTTTATATACATTTTAATTGGAATGGAATTGATTGTGAAATTAAAAATAAAGTATAGATAAAATATGTCGCTTTTTTCGCTTAAGGTATGGTTGTTTCCTTAAAGTACCTAAATAAGTTTTATTTAATTTTTAAAGAAAAACTTGTTAATAAGGCGTTAATAACTAGCGATTATTAGTATTCTTTCTAGTATAAGAAGGGGCTTAAGGTTTTATGAAATTCTTTATTACTTATAGCATTTAGAGAGCGTATCAAAGGAAATCTTAGTCTGCGCCTAGGTTTAATCCGTTTGTAGTTGAAATATTGAAGGTTTTATGAAATTTATTATGAATGGTCTGGTGAATGATACAACCATAAAGAATGAACTTTCTTATAAGCCTATGATATTGTATTTATCTATGTGTAAAATCATTTGTGTAAAAGTATTTTTGTGAAGTTACTTATTAACTTGTTGAAAGGAAAAATAAGCCTATAGAATATGAATTCAAAGTAAATGATAAATTTCGTACTGTTGAGTACAGTATTATTAATCTTACTCTTATTAAGAATATCCTTACTGTATTTAAAATAAGATATAACAATTGAAATCAAACACGTCCTTTCAAATTACATCGTAACAATAAATTGTACATCTACATATATATTTTATTTTCTGACAATTTCACAACCGATAACTTAATGTTTGCATTAGCCGGAAATCGAAGGAGTGCCCGTCTATAGGTACCATTGGACAAACTTATAGATTACTTACACAAACGCTACTATACTGATAAAGAGTTCATTCATACTATTTATTTGAAGACAGGATGTTTGATTATATTTCTATCTAGAAATTATAGATTTTTAACTTAAAATTCAAATTTATTCAACTAGACTTATTTAGAAGCGCTTTTGAATTATTGTAGAATAGAGAAAAATAATAATTTGCAACCTATTGTGTTGTATGATAAATAACGAGAAATTAATTTAATTTCCTGAGCGCTCTTGCCGGTTCTGATCTGTAGAAAGTGATATGGTGGTAAATAGTAAATATTAATCGATGTATTATTGTATTAGGATGATTCATAAGCCCTACTGAATGACAGATATCATGACCAACTATAGGTATAGTATAGTATCTAGATAGTTGAATAAATAATATTGATTATTTTTCCGACCCCAATATCGACCAATAGAATTGCACCATTCGACGTCACGTGGTACAACCTACATGGTATTATACTGATAATTTTTTGAAAATTTTCTCTGGTCGTTGACGTCAAACTGACAGGTTGAATTCAATTGTGAAATTATTGGCCGACATTTGGGACGGAAAAATAATCTCCCGAATACCACACGAGCTTTAAAATTATCTGGCATTTCCCTCAAGGTTCCCTGCAAACAAATAAAGTCGTCAAGTTTTTCAGGAAAAATCACTCGCGCTTCGCGCTCGTGTTTTTTAACCTTGACTAAAAACTTGACTCCTTCATTTGTTTGCAACGAACCTATCGGAAAATACCCGATAATTTTGAAGCTCTTGTGGTATTATAAGTGATTATTTTTCCGACCCAAATATCGACCAATAGAATTGCACCATTCGACGTCACGTGGTACAACCTACATGGTATTATACTGATAATTTTTTGAAAATTTTCTCTGGTCGTTGACGTCAAACTGACAGGTTGAATTCAATTGTGAAATTATTGGCCGACATTTGGGACGGAAAAATAATCTCCCGAATACCACACGAGCTTCAAAATTATCTGGCATTTCCCTCAAGGTTCCCTGCAAACAAATAAAGTCGTCAAGTTTTTCAGGAAAAATCACTCGCGCTTCGCGCTCGAGATTTTTTAACCTTGACTAAAAACTAGACTCCTTCATTTGTTTGCAACGAACCTATCGGAAAATACCCGATAATTTTGAAGCTCTTGTGGTATTATAAGTGATTATATGTGTCTGTAATACAGTTTGAGTTTGAGTCAAACTGTATTACAGACACATATACTCAACAAAGTTATATATTTTTAATTGAAATACCAATTCGTTATTATAATACTAGCAAACCGGGCGAACTCCGTTTCGCCACCAGAGACACCTTTTCTTTGCTATAAATCTCACGGAGCCCGAGACCTTTCCAACGAATGCAAAACCGTGGAAATCGGTTCGTGCATTCTGGAGTTATAGCGTCAGGAAGGAAAACCCGACTTATTTTTATATAGTGGATAAATACACAATTAAATTGCTATGGAAAATTTTCGTTGTCCCTTATAACAGAAAATACCGCTCTTTTCTATAGGCTTAATCCGATTAACATGCAAGTAAATTCGCAGACACTGACTCATATTTTTGTATCAAATATTTATTTGTAAGCAATTAAATTCATTAAAGCCAGGCTACTCACATACCTGCCGCAGGGGCAATATTGGAACAATCGGCAGTGGGAGCAATTTCAGTTGTTCTCTAAATTGCCCCTGCTATACACATCACAATTAAGGAGCCAATTCAGGGTACAATTCCAACATTGCCCCTGTAAGTACGTGAGCCGGCTTAAAATGTAAGTGAAAATTCTTTTCAAATCAATTGATTGATTATCGGTTATCAAGCCATTAAAGTACATTCGACACGTAGAAATATCGATAAGCATAATTCGGTTCTAATTATCGATATGTTATCGATAATTTTACGATTACGCGTTACAATAATTTAGGTAACGGGGTTAATGAGATAATGAAAACTGGGTATTAATAAGTTTCTACTTTCTATAGTTTCTTTGTTCTTTTGTGAAGTGGTTATTGATTTACAATATACAGGGTGTCCCACTGTTGGTATACTAAGTTCAAAGGAGGTTATAGTTTTGCATACGCTGAGTACGTGAAAAATAATTAAAAAATTCCAGACGCATTTTTTTTTCAAATAGATGAATTCTTAAAACGCTATGTGTACACCCATAACAAGCGAGCCGCCCAACTTTGCCACCAGCACGTGAGCTATCGTTTAAGATTATGTTTTCATAGATAAAATGCTCATATTAGAGAAGCGGTATATGCCGGCTGCGCGAAGCTAGAGAAGAAAACATGGATTTTCAGGAAAAATTTAGCAAAAAATTTTGGACGTAATTTTTTTTTAAAGTATTTTTTACGTGATCAGTGTATGCAAAACTACAAGTTCCTTCGCGCTTAGTATACCAATAGTGGGACACCCTGTATAAATATGGAGTCAGGCCGCTGGTGATCGGTCGTTATGGAAATCTTTGGGGAAGGCCTATGTCCTGCAGTGGACGTCCTGAAAGGCTGGAATGATGATGATAAATATTTAATTAGGGTGTACGTAAACATATAGGTATGTTTATACCTATACCGAGAACTCATTCATTTTTACACGCTTTATATTAGCTTCACCTGTATGTTTGTTTGTAACCGACTTCTTTGGGCGCGATTTTGACCCACTTTAAACGGCCAGATTTCGTTCAAACTTTGTAGATTTATTGAGGACCGATGACAATACACTAATTTGATAAAATTTTCTATTTTTTAGTTCGGTTTTCTATAAAAAGCGTGTTTTTTAGTTTTTTTAAACTATTATTATTGTGATTTTATTTCTATTTTACGTTTTTTAATGGTACTGTTTAAAGAGGCCAGGCTATCAATTAAACGACTGATTAGGCTAGTTGGTTGCAAGTTGCAACACACATAATATGGGGTTATAATGAATATTGTGTTTACAATTAATAACAACCTAAAATATAAATACATAATACTAAGACACTTTTTACTAAATGTATTGTAAAGGGGGACAAACATTAATGATATTACTAATTAGAAATAAATTAAGACAACATTTAATATTAGCATTCCTAATAAACTCAAAGATAGGTCTAACTAATGCACTCCAACCATTAGCGGGTACACGAAGCGTAAAACATAATTTTGTCAATTTGTTTTTTTATTTGACACCTCCGTAACGATTGTTCGTCGAAAATTGACGTCACGGTTGACACTATGTTGAAAATAGGCACAATCTTCACAGAACTCTCCAATATTTTTGACCGAACAGAAGTTATGCACAGACCAATTTGACAACGTAAAATGTACCCTATCCCACAGTAATAAGAACTACCAACATGAGTAAGGTGACAGTAATGCCAACTTCAGGGCGGTCTATAGATTTGGGGATTGGTGGTTGATAGGCTCGGCAAATGTACAAATTAAGTATGATGTTACATGCTATGCATGCTTGCACAATTATAGTTGGCTCTCATGGACTCATGGGTTAGATACTCCTTGGTGCAATGGTTAAGGTATAGAATTGAGAAGTTCAGGATTCTTATTCTCATAATAGCTTCATTGGCTCATAATATTCTGGTTATGATATTTATTACTATAAAATTGAAAGTTTGTAGGTTTGTATTTCTTTTGAAGGCTTTGTTTACTCATATGTTTGGGCTTTTCTACTACTTCTACTTTTCTAGTTTAGTACTTAATACCGTGTAGAAGATTAAGAAACATATAAAGGGATGTAACCTGTATATTATGCTTAATCGTAAATATAGTCCAATCGTCTATAGTATACTAGTGGTCCGCCCCGGCTTCGCCCGTGGTACCTACATGTTTAAACTATCCTATCTCTCAAGTTGGATCGAACTGCACATGGTGTGCGAATTTTATTATAATCGGTTAAGTGGTTTAGGAGTCCATTGAGGACAAACATTGTGACACGAGATTTATATACATATATTAAGATAGGTATAGACGTTTGTACATTATTTGATTTCTATTTACCTGTTAGCTTACAGCATGCACTATTTACAATACGAAGTCCTGTCAAAATCGTAACAGTTCTTATGTACTAGATAATCGGGAAAAAATATTTGATTGAAAAGCAGTTCCTACCTTACCTACAAAGACGAGTTCAGTTTTCAAGTTCAAGTAACTTCCAAATCATAAATAATTGTAACAAATCCGAACAAAGAATAAAATATTATTGAAATTTTTATAATTTTCCCGTTGATTAAACATCAAAACATAAAAGGGAGATTGTTGACCTCAAAAATTTGCGAGTCAGCCTATGTAATTAATAACGGACATCTTTGAGCGAATTTGATTCATCAGTAATCGCATTTAGGTTGATAATGGATTAAATTTATTAAATCTTAGGATAAAGCTCGAATTTGTGTAGTCACTAAGGTTTAGGTGGTATAAGCAGCGCCCTGCGGTGTTACTCGTAAAATGTAAACATTTCTGAGGAACAAAAGATCTATCGGTATGTCTTTGTGCCAAGTTTCATTCAAAACTGCTCAGTCGTTTAGGCGTAAAATAATAATAAACATACACAAACCATCGAAAAACCATAATGTTTTGTGTGTTGTGGTCCTGGGTTCGATTCTCCGTGAAGAATTATAAAAAGTCCCCTGTCATAAGTTCATCACGTTGAGAATGTGTTATTTTATAACACAAACCTTGTACATCTTTTTAAATAGGTACAGGGTACATTGCAATGTAAATTGTTGAAAATTAAGAGTTAGGAGCATTAAAAGAGAGGAAAGATGTAATCCTAAAAAGTACCCAATACTATTTTAAAAGATTAATTAATGAGTTTAAAAATGGTTAACACAGTAACACTAGGTTGTGAACCCATGACTTTGCTATAATATATATATACTTACATTCAATTTAATGCATTTTATGATAGATGTTCTTCATACATAATATCATATTAGCTTTCCGCGCGCGGCTTTGCCTGCTTTGTCTATAACGTAATAAATTATGTACCAAAACCTTCCTCTTGAATCACTTTATCAGCTTAAAAAAGCCGTATCAAAATCCATTGTGTACTTTTAAAGATTTAAGCTACATACATAGGGATTAGGGACATAGGGACAGAGAAAGCGACTTTGTTTTATACTATGTAGTGATGCTAATTAAAATTACTCCATCCAAGATTTAACATCCATTAAGATCAATTTTTTGATAAAAAAATGTTTCAAATTTTAATGTAAAAATAGAAAATATCTACTACACTATATCACTTTAGGGTACATAAAATAACTTTCAATTTGAAAACCCTTCAAAAATTCTCACACTCGCAAATATCCAATGTTATTATAACTTTAGCAATACCTTTATAATAATGCAAGTATTAACTTAGAAAAATAACTTAAACGCCGCAAGCTAGGGATGTTTTGTCAAGTTTTTTACTTATTCAACTTATTCACTTAGATTTCAAAGTCACGCAGTTATAGAAGATATTCAATTAGGGTTTAAAAACTTCTCAGACGGACCTTTATAAGGGTCTTTCTGATTTTAATGATATTTATAGGGATTATATTATTAGTGTGACTAGCTCTTGCCCGCGATGTCGTTCGCGTCTTTTTAACTTTTTACTTAATTGCTTTTGCAACCTTCAAATTAAACTTTTTGTATATATCATTATCTGTATCTTTACTATATTTCCAATATTATTATTATTTCCAATTCCATAATACTCGGGTACCATCATAAGGAAGGTACCCGGTCCTTTGGAAGGCTTACGTGGGGACACAGGTCCAACACGCAGAGGCCCTTTAGAGAACTTTAATGTGTTGTGGGACACCAGCCGCAGCCTGCCCATGACTGCACTATAGAGATACAGCCCTGGGCAGTCCGCGGCCGATGAAGGACTATTGCAAGATAAGGAAACAAAAATAAACTGGGCTATGGAATGGGATGCTAATGTATCGGTATTAAGGACTATGGGAGACTATGGCACCTGCCTTTCTACTAAAATATAGCAAAAAATTGTTGGCAGGTGGTCACTCGCCCTCTCACTGTATGGGCCCCCGAAATAAGTCGCTGCAATAGTGCGACAAGGGGGCAACATATTGTGAGCAGCTAAGGGTGGAGAGGCGTCCCTGGACTTTAAACTACGATCACGCGCTCCCTGAGGGTCCAGCATCACGTGCCCACTCGCCACTTACGCTTCGCATCCACCCTTCGAGCTAAAAGCTCTCGCGACTCCACTCTGGCCGGCCGGTTAAGGCAAGCCAGAGGTGGGGGTCCTGTCCTCGTCAGGCTTCACTCCGACCGGCCGGTGAAGGCGAGCCGGAGATGAAGACAGGGGCCTCCCCCGGGAGCACTCGGTTCCCGCGGGGTCGCTACTCTCCGACACCCCGCCACAAGGTGTCCTGCGGGTTGACTGATTGCACGGGTGGAATATCTATTGTCACATAGACAATAGATATTCCAACCGTGGGCGATGGGGTCGTCACATCCCTACGCCCTTATTTCCAATATTATTATTAGGGCTGATTTTTCAATCCTTGGTTAAAACTTATTCGTCGAATAATGTATAAAACTACCATTTTAAAAACGTATTCTAATTGCCCGTATTTGACAGTTTTCGTGACATT
Organism: Colias philodice; assembly: GCF_061535455.1. Taxonomy (NCBI): domain Eukaryota; kingdom Metazoa; phylum Arthropoda; class Insecta; order Lepidoptera; family Pieridae; genus Colias; species Colias philodice. The sequence continues at coordinate 9,896,813 of NC_143097.1, forward strand.
TTAATATTATCTTGTAATACTTTATTGGACGGATAAGTTTTATCCAAGCATTGAAAAATCGGCCCTTAATTAAATATTTAAAAATAACAATTTTGAGTACAACCCTGTATAATATTTAATTAACAAGGCGGAGACATTAAACATAATAAAAATCGGTTCAGCTGTTCTTGAATATGTCATTCGTTTTCTATATTTATACATAGATGAAAGATAAGAAAAAGTTTTAACTTTTAACGAATACAAATATTTTTACAAACCTATCGAATGAATTGCACCTTCAATACCAGTAATTTATCTGTCAATTTATATCTAAATGCCGCATAGTAATTCCAAAAAATTCCATTTAAAAAAAAATACAAATAATAATGTATATTCCCTTATGTCTGCTCCTAAACGAAATATTTTTTAACATTTACACATCACTTTTTAAAAACTAAGAGGATCTCCTTCAGCAATAAATTCTCTTTTCTCTCACGGACTTTTTTATTTTGATTTATTCAAAGATAAACACGTTTAACGAAACATACCAGCTGTTATAGTATAGATATATTAGTATAGATTACACATATCTATTACTTAAAGGCTATTTATAAAGCAATTAATCCAAACCATCCAATTTAACTACCAGATACCTTAATTTTCCTACCGACAGCATTTCGACGGATTCTCGAGACGTGGGTGCGAACTGCGATCTCGTTGCCAACTAGGCCATATGTCTACGTATCTATTTATATCTGCTTGTTACATGTAATACATTGCTGGTTTAGTTCTACAAGAATGCCTTATCTAATAGCTAGGTGTAATACTGAATGAGCAATGTATATTATGTATGTCAAATGGGTCGTAAAAATTTCTCCCGCTTCTAATGATTACACGCGATAGCATTGTTTTGACTGTCGCTAATTGTGCAATTTGTGTGAGTGTTTCCTTGTATATGTGTCTAGAAGTACATAGAATGATACATTCCTTTCCAAATTATAAAAAATAATTGATTAATTTATAAACCTAATTTTGTAATTATTTGCATGTGTTTACCTTATCGTGCAGTGGTTCAAAAATAAAGTTATTTTTTTCTTTCTATCTTTAATTTTAGAAAAACATAACGGTCTATAAAACCATTATTTATCTATCACTTAATTAAAAAAAAACATACAAATATATCCATAGACCAACAACGTCCACAGACTGACCAGTGATCACACTCTCTTTATAGCATCCCAAACGTATGTAGACGGTAGAATAAACAGAGTTTGAATGTATACTTTTACTTCAGACAGTGGCCCTGAATATACTAATTTTAAACATAGGAAGAAACATACATAATATATCAATTCATAAATTAGGTAGGATAAATAAAACAACACTTTCCGAATAAATGCCCTTTATTTAAAGTGTTGACAGCCTTATTAGTTTAAGGTCTATTCCTTACAACTCAGCATGACCATCTATTGATTTAGAGGAACCATCTTTTACACTTGCCATTAAGTTGGTGAAAAGACATCTTTATCTTAGTGACGTATAGCTGCATCAGATCAGCATCTTGTTTCACCAGGATCCACAATTCTGTAAAGAAAACATTAATTAAGACTTATCTATACTAATCCATACTAATATTATAAATGCGAAAGTAACTCTGTCTGTCTGTCTGTCTGTTACTCAATCACGCCTTAACTACTGAACCAATTTGCATGAAATTTGGTATAGGGATATTTTGATACCCGAGAAAGGACATAGGATAGGTTTTATCCCGGAAATCCTACGGGAACAGGTTTTTCTTTGAAAACGCGGGCGAAGCCGCGGGCGGAAAGCTAGTCATCAATACATATAATAAAATTCTAGAAAAGTGGTGTCTGTACAATGAAAATATGTAAAAAAAAATTAGCAGGGGTTATTACTAAATCGATCCCAAACCCAAAACTGTTGTTAAAAAAATTTTTGTCTGTTTGTCTGTTTGTCGGTTTGTCTGTTTGTCTGTATGTTTGAACACGCTAATCTCAGAAACGGCTTATCCGATTTAGATGCGGTTTTCACTAATATATTGTGGTAAGCTTCATTTAACATTTAGTGTTTATTTCATGTCAATCGGTTCATAAATAAAAAAGTTATGACCATTTAAGTAATCACAGCGAACATTTGCTAAGGCATTCTATACATGAATAACTTTATTACGTAAATTATATGCTAAAGTTATTCCTTGACATGTCCAGATGATCATATCGAAAGTCCCCAAGCGTGGGAGGGGGGGGGGGGGGTGGTTATGCTGAGGGGGTAGTAGGGGGGGGTCAAAGGACCTTTATTTAGATTTTTGCTCATAAGTCTAAAACCTGCACAAATAGCATTATGGTTACTTCTAGGTAAATTTTCTATATAAAAGGTCTTTGAAATTAAGTCGTAGGTATTATATTCTTAACCCCCGTCGCAAAAAGAGGGGTGTTATGTCCGCTATGTGTGTTTATATGTCTGTCTGTGCCACCGTAGCTCGCTAACGGGTAATACGAATTACATGCGTTTTTTTGTTACATTAGTTGTTTATTATATTATACATATATAGGGGTAAGTGGGAATGAAAAAAACGAATGTTAGTTGTTAATGTAGGTTGTTAATGTAGGTTATACCCAAGTGATATATCAAATGAAAATAGACGACATGTCAGAAACAATTAGTCAAATTTTATCAAAATCGGTTCATCCATTTATTTGATATAGGGGTAAAAGTGGGAATAAATAAATGAATTTTATCAAATATACTCAAGTGACGTATCTAATGAAAGACATGACATGTAAAGTACAATAAGACATATTTTATCAAAAGTGGTTCATCCATTTATTGGATATAGGTATAAAAGTGGGAATAAAAGTTGTCAAATAATATACCCAAGTGGCATATCAAATGAAAGGGCATGACCTGACGTGAGAAGTATGATGAGGCATATTTAATCAAAATCGGTTCATCCATTTATTGATTTATAGCGGTAAAAGTGGGAATGAATAATCGAATGTGGTCAAATAATATAATCAAGCGGCATATCAAATGACGTGTGAATTACAATTAGTCATGTTTTATCAAAATTGGTTAATCTTTTTATTACATATAGGGCACCTTAGGGGTGATAGTGGGGATAAATAATCCAAATGGAGTACCAAACGAAAGGATATGACATGTACATAATATATAGGTATGATTAGACATGGTTTAGATCAAAATCGGTTCTGCCATTTACTAGGGGTGAAAGGGAAAAGTTGAAAGTCTGTGAAAGTAGAAGGAATATGGGAGCGGGAGAATAACCAGAATAACCATATCCTGGAAATTTTGAACTCTTCTGTACCTAAGTTTTATAGCTCAGTTTAGTAATAAATTTTACTAACAGTTCTTTTGTGTTATTATTTATTTTATTTCTTAACTTTATAATAATGTGTAAGTACTTATAATTTAGTTGTATATGATAGTACGTGTTTCAAGACGTGTTTACTCAATAATTGTGTGTTAAGTAGTAACTACTATGCAGTCACTATTCCACGCGGACGAAGTCGCGGGCACAGCTAGTAATATAATAAAGCTGAAGAATTTGAATGTTTGAAGGCGCTAATCTCAGGAACTACTGGTCCGATTTGAAAAATCCTTTCGGTGTTAGATCGATAAATGTATTGAGAAAGGCTATGACCAACTATCATCATCACGCTAAGACCAACAGGAGTGGAGCACTGCGGGTAAATCCGTAGGGCACAGCTAGTTATTTATAAAAGTAAACTAACTAATAACTATTACCATTACTTCTAGTCAAATTTAACTAAAATCCGTTGTAATATATTCCATACTACCTGAAAATTAACTACGTATTAACGTATCCCTTGTTTCTTAGAAAGAATCTAAGACATTAATTAGACAGGTTATCTAAAGTTACCAAGTTTATACAAAATTCTGCAATACGAGAATACAAATTACTCAGACTAGCATCCCAATTATCCTAGTGAGTACTGGGCATTAAAATCATAAATTATTCAATTTCAACTGATAATTTTACGCCAATCCCGGGAAATAGTAAACGCTGCGCCGCGCTGTAGTCGGAACTCGGAAGCCGATGTTTTGATCATACACCGATTTAGATGGGGTAATAATTGTGTGTTTACGTTGCAATGGTAATTACGATATATTTAACTGTTGGGCGGTCGTGTGACGTCATTTAGATTTGATACAATGTGTACGTATTGTGTTGGTAGGTCTTTATAGCTGGGAAGAAAGGTGTACAATGATTTGTCTGTAATAGATAGATGTAAATGATTACTAATTTTTGATCAGAGTATGTTGTTTTTATTTTTTATCCCAAAAGATACATCCACAAGTTTCAACCCAAATAATGATACCAGTTTGGCGAAAAATTACAAAACTAGAGAATTTTTAGATTGGAGTTCAAATCAGATTATCTTTTGTTTCAAGATTTCACTTCCTAACTTAAGACATTTCATCACATAGTCTTAAATCTTTAACTAGAATCTACAACAACTTCTACACATACAATTTCAACCTACAATGAACTTCCCGCTAAAAACTGAAAACAATTTCACAAACAAACACCAAACAGCTGTACAGGAAGGTAAAAGACCTTTTACGGTTAAACCTTTGGGTGGTCATAATTAAAAACGCTAAGGTCACAGACAGCACGGAAAATGTACATTTATTATGCATATTATAAGAATAGCGAAGGAAATAAATGCTTCTAAAGGGCGCCCTGACGTTACTATATTACATGATCGCGTGCGCAGGCGCATCACGGATTGTTAGGTCTGTTCCATAAAGCAGAATGTTAAATATAATTGGTAGATTAATTGGAGTTAAAATTGTAACGGCTTGGGAGTTCTGTTTTGGATAAAATGACCTAAGGTTACCCAGGACTGATGACCTAACTACCTATAGGTACTGAACAGGTCTTAAATCTATACTTAATATTATAAAGCTGAAGAGCTTGTTTGTTTGTTTGAACGCGCTAATCTCGGGAACTACTGGTCCGATTTGAAAAATTCTTTCGGTGTTAGATAGCCCATTTATCGAGGAAGGCTATAGGCTATATATCATCACGCTAAGACCAACAGGAGCGGAGCCACGCGGGTGAAACCGCGCGGTACAGTTCTGAATAAGTAAAGATAATCCTGTCAGAGTTCATTTTAAAACAAAGTTTATTAAACAAAGGTATGAATTATTAAACTTATCAATACATCTTAATTGACTCTAATATACCTACCCTATGTATGGTAATTAATATTTTTTCAATATTAATCTAAAGTTATGCGAAAAAGATACTCTGCTACAGGCTAAATATTCTGTGAAGGGTATCAATGAAAAATGCATTTCTTTTCATGGGTTCAATGCACTAAATTATGTTCGTGTTTATGTTTGTCTGTTTGATATTAAAGTGGCATTTATAAACAATTTGGTCTGATAGTTGAACAAATAATTACAGTGAATGGGATGAAAAAGTACGTTTTAAACTACGTTAAATTATTATTTACGCCATGTTCCAAGATTAATGAAGATCCAGCTAGCCGTTTTTATGCAATTGACTGACGGACATACAAACTTATTTTTATTTTAAATCAACAGTACATAAAATTCGTACATATAATAAAAATATATGTATTTTATTGGGGATTACACTATATTTTCTACCATCGTCTGGACTAGTGTGCCATTTCATTAAAATTAAATTTACTATGAATATTTTCGTGTAAGTATACTTCTATCCTACTAATATTATCAAAGGATATGTAGAATTATGAATGGCTAGATATTTGTTAGTCTTTCACACAAAAACAGCTGATCAGATCTGTATGAAATTTGGTACAGAGATAGATTATCGTCTGGATTAGCATATAGGCTACATTTTATCCTCACTATGCTAGTGAAGCCACTGGCTAGAGCTAGTAACATTATACATATTAAATGCGTTTCGTGAAATAAAACCTCATTAAAAACCTAATATTTTATTGATTCCTGCGATACTTTCAGCTTATGTACAACATTTTTGTAATATCGTATTTTGCTAACAGACATATTGGAAATGGCTTCTTATATTACACAGTAAAGCAAGACAGTTTCTTGGAAAGTTATTGTATGAATTTTAGTAAACATACCATCAGCAAATTGTCGATCAATAACCCACTATTGTGATTATTGCAAAATATTTCATTTTACTATTGTAATGTGCGAATATTTATTAGGCTGTAGGTAAGGTAGTAAGTGTAAGGTGTGAAGTACATTGCTGTTTTTATATACTACTTATGTAGCTGTTTTAACGACTAGGAATCAATGTATGTTTTGTTATACGGTATAGTTATACTATTAATTAAGTATCTTTCCTTGTCATTTCTCTTTTTAAGCAGAATATAAAGATTTTTTCAGAATCCTGTACTTACTTATTATTCTTATATATAAAAATGAATAGCAAAATGTGTTGGTAAGCGCATAACTCGAGAACGGCTGAACCGATTTCGATAATTCTTTTTTTATTATATTCCTTGAAATACGAGGATGGTTCTTATGTAGAGAAAACGTAAACATGTACCACGGGCGAAGCCGGGGCGGACCGCTAGTTTAAAATAAAGTTGGATAAGTAAAGTCAAAACTCAAGAACTGCGCGACTGATTTTAATGATCTCAAAAAAGTCCGAGAATTTCGAAGACCACTAAATCAGTATCTTTAGAGAATTATGAATACATCTTCCTAAGGCAGCCAACACATCTTGCTAATTTAATTTACAAATATATATTTATATATTTTAATTAAATATTATTAATTAATTTTAATCAATAATGAGCATTCGATTACAGCCTTACTGGCGCCAACCAAAACGCACCGAACCAAGAAACAGTTTGAAAACGTAAAATTTATCACTAAGCAGACGAAGAGTCCGTGACGGCTTTAATAAGATTATAATTATAGGTAGAGGCTACTATGTAACTTATCTGCATAATATCTACTGTAAAGCATAATATTGCCTTCTTGGTCTGCTGGGTTTTTACAACCAGCGATCAATACTTGATTATGTGGCTTTAAAAGATAAAGAAGTCAACGTGCCGCCGATCTGTAATAAATAAAACATACAAATATGTACTTAAAAACATTAAGTTAGGTAGGTACCTACATAGGGATGAAACACACACACACACATTTTAAGTATGTAAATTTTTTCTCTTTGTCTTTTTTTGACAAAAAAAAGCTGGGCTTTGGAATGACCCCATTTTTGAGAATACAGGATTAAAGTTCACATTTTATTCCTTAATCTGAGAATTATAATAACTGAAATTACCTACAGTTATCTACACTAACCTATGTACTAATCTATATATACTAATATTACAAAGCTGAAAAGTTTGTTTGCTTGACCGCGCTAATCTTAGGAACCACGATTCCGATTTGAAAAATCATTTCACTGTAAGATAGTGCATTTATCAAGGAAGGCTTTGGCAATGCGAGTAAAACCGTGGGGCACAGTTAGTTTGTTATAAATAAAATAAATAATAAAATATGATAGTGTTTGTAAAACAATAATTTTATTTTAGTGCAGTTAGGCATGAATGAACGCATAATTTAGCGCGGAAATTTCCATATTCGTGCAAAATGTCAGCATTCAATGTTTTTAATTGTTATTTGGTGCATTTGTAAAAGAATTTATTAAATGATTGCGTTGTACTTTTATACATATTGAATAACGTTTAAACGTTACAATATAAGAATATGTGAATATAATAACATCATTTTTTTAAGATCCTACATTATATACCTATTTAAAAAAATGCTTTTGTTTTACCGCAGGTGAAGTCACGGAACTTAGCTATGCAATATAGAAAGGATAGATTTTGAAAGTTTTTCGCGAATCATCATCACTACATAGTATAAAACAAAGTCGCTTTCTCTTTCCCTATGTCCTTATGTATGCTTAAATTTTTAAAACTACGCAACAGATTTTGATGCGGTTTTTTTAATAGATAGAGTGATTCAAGAGGAAGGTTAGTTTTTTAGTAGGTATTTAATTTATTATGTTTTAGACAAAGCGGGCGAAGCCGCGGGCGGAAAGCTATATATAAACTAAAGAACCGATTTATATCATTCTCTAATTTAAACGAAGCAAGTACAGGAATAAGTACTAGTTATTCCTGAGCAACAGGCTACCTTATTATAGTTTTACTAGATTTCCGCCCGCGGCTTCGCCCGCGTTTTCAAAGGAAAACCCGCATAGTTCCCGTTCCCGTGGGATTTCCGGGATAAAACCTATCCTATGTGTTAATCCAAGTTACCCTCTATATGTGTGCTAAATTTCATTGTAATCGGTTCAGTAGTTTTTACGTGAAAGAGTAACAAACATCCATACATCCATACATCCATACAAACTTTCGCCTTTATAATAGTATTAAGATTAAGATATTAAGATTCGTTAGGCGGAGTCAGGGGAAAAGCTAGCATCTTCACGTAGCCGTGCCACTTATCGATATATACAATTATACATCGATACATCTTTTAACACCTTTTTAATATTTGCTTAACCGACAAACTCAAGGTTGTCTTATATATATGTGAAATTTTGGAACACAATAGAATTAAATGATTTACGTATGTAAATTATGGTTATTCAGGTGGTTATTCTGTACATAGCTTAAACTATTTATGTACGCGGTTTTGCTTGCCTTGCATCCCCTTACTTTGCGTTCAAGTTTTATTTTTTCGTCATAAAGCTTATATTTATTTTGAGGGCTATTTCTTTGGTCGTTATAATTACGAATCCCTTATGCAGTGATTATAATATTGTAAAATGTACCTAACAGATAGAATTTCATTTGCATTTATAATGTAAGTGTATAACTATTATGTTTATATTTTTTGCAACTTGCTATATATGTATACCAATTTTTCATTGGAATATTTCTAAAATAATTTAAATAAACTTTTCATTCTTAAATAAATAGCACGGATATATAGAATACAAAAAAATCGCAATTAATTAAATTTTCTTATGAATTTAATATATTTTGAATTATTACAATAATACTATATCGTAAAAAGTTCTCAGCAAAAAATACATGTTATTTATTATTTATTTACTTTCTAAAGATCAGTATCATTATAAACGAGGTGCCAACCCATCATGCCTTATGTCTCACACTTGAGAATTTTATACATCCAAGAAACAAGATATGAGATGGTTTAAAGAATATTTTATCCAGTCATTCGTAGAATACCGCACTTAAAGTCAACTTTCCATGGAATCTTTTAGTCACACGTATCAAAGTCTGCATTAGTTTCAAAAAACCTTGCAAAATACAAATATTTTTGAAAAAATTAAAAAACATGCTTCAATGAGATAAACTGAAATTATTGTATTGTCACCGATCCTTGTTATGTGTACAAAGTTCGAATTAAATCTGTCCGTTTAAAGTGGGCCAAAATCGAGTCAAAAGAAGTCAGCTTCATGCAAGCATCTAGACGAAGCTAATAGAAGCCCGAAATAATTAGTTACATAGTTTAAAAAAACATGCTTAAACTCATGAAATTTTTGTATTGTCACCTGTATACCGACAATACTGATATGTGTACAAAGTTTGAATTTGTCAAAATTCTTAAAATTATGAATGAACTTCTTAAAATAACGAACAAACCAACGATAGTTTAACCTAACCGACTTGATCCTTGAATCAAAAAAAATTGGGCAAATCATTCAGATCATGCATCAAGTAGATGCAGTACATTGCACCACACATTCCAGCAGTTTGTTGACATGGGACGGAAGGGCGGGATGCGAGTTGCATACGAGCGGCGCAGACGTCGGCCAGACTACGCTAGCGCCATTTTTATATCACCTTCCTGTGGGTAGGGCTGGCACTTTGTAGTTAGCCTGATACTGATTGAAATTTTAAGTCTGTGATAAATGTTTGAAAACAGATATTAGAGTGAAGGCTTCAAGAATGTTGTTGATTTAAATTAATAGAGTAAAAATAAAATTAATGTTAATTATTAAATAATAAACTTTAGAATTTTCGAATAAATCGCATATGGACAGCACAAATACAAGTTCTGTTAAGTCCAATTAAATCTTCATCTGAAAGAAGTCAAGATTTAAATTGCTATAAGTTGTAATCATTTAATAAATATGCAATATTCTTAATTATGTACTTAAACATTAACATGACTCTAGTGGTAATCAGACTTTGCAACGAGTTTGCCTTTGTTTATTCATATCCTTAAAAACTAACAATTGACAGCCCTATAAGCTTCAATTGGTATCAATAGCCATTACATCACATTGTCTCATCTTGCCGAAAGCACAATGCAGTGATTCCACACACGTATCGCGCCAATATTTTAATGTTTTTTTTTATTTTAACGAGACACAATTTAGTCATCCGTCTACAATTCTTCCTTTTTCCTCCTATACGAGTCTACGTATAAGATATAGTCTTTATTATGCTAGTGGTCCGCCCCGGCTTCGCCCGTGGTACGTTTACGTTTTCTCCCCGTAAGAACTGTCATCGTACTTCAAGGAATATTATAAAAAAATAATTAACGAAATTAAACTCGAGAACCGATTTCGTTCAGCCGTTCTCGAGTTTTGCGCTTATCAACACATTTGGCGATTCATTTTTATTATAAAAGTAGTATACTAATACTACTGCAGTATTAGTAGTCAGATTTAATAATGACCTAAGTGAAGCAATGTCTGTGTTTCCAGATATTATGTCATCGATGTGATATGATTGCGAAGATTCGAACCTATAACGGTCTCACGGTTGTAAGTCCTACTGCCAATCAAAATATGACAAGATCGATAATAATTTAATAATATCATATTTTTTAAATTATTGTTTGTATTTCCAATGATTACTTATAGACTTCATATATTTGCGTGACAAATTGTCATATATCTAAAATTAAACGACCACTCTAAGGATCACTCATTTAAATAAATCGAATGTTAAGGTAATAAAAATTTAAGATCCTGTCTTTAATTCTGCTGCACCTTCGGCCACCACCTATCTTTTACCATTCATGAAACTTTTCAAATGTAAAAACTATAATAAGAAGGTAGCTAAAAATAAATTGTTACATCGATGTACACAGTCCATGAAAATTCTTGATTGACACATAACATAAACGCTATTTCACGTCAAGAATTTCGACAAGACGAGGTCGCTACTGAGGTTCTGTTTATTCTAGTAATTATATTAGCCCTTACACCGTGATTCTTTGATTTACGAGTACACATGTATCGATAGAATGTGACGTCACAATGTTAGTTTGAAATCGTGCCGTAGTTTTTTTTACTGTTTGAAATGTATCTAAAAGCTTACTAAATAGTTACTACGTAACATCGATCGATGATTATAAGTTATAACACTATTTTTTAAAGTTGAACAGTATGGATAAACTTGTTATGTGACGTCTTAGTGCCCTGTTAAACTATGACTATGTTCTTGTTTTACATACTTTTTAAAATCGATTTAATAATAACTAGAGGTCTGCCCCGGCTTCGCCCGTGGTACATATTTCGCAATAAAAGGTAGCCTATGTCCTTTCTCGGGTATCAAAATATCTCCATACCAAATTTCATGCAAATTGGTTCAGTAGTTTAGGCGTGATTGAGTAACAGACAGACAGACAGAGTTACTTTCGCATTTATAATATTAGTATGGATTAATAAGTTACTATAACATTCACTATATGTCATAATATAATATGTTGTATGGTGTGTTTTTAATAGTGCCCCGTTTGTTAAAATTGTGCCTATGAAGCTTTATATACTTTTTTGTAGGATGATGTATATTGTATCGATACTAAGTTTTTTTATAATGATGCATGATGCACCTGGTTTTGTTTGTCCGTTTAAGAATTATTTAGAAGTTCAGAAAATCATTGAACAATCGTAACCATGAACATCTATACTATATTACCTTCGATAATATTACTCCGAGATAGCTTACGTAGCACATAAACAATTTTTTATCTGAATAGTTTCCAGGATTTATTTCATCTTGATACCAAATTTCATACATATAGCACCAATGTCCAATATCATTTTTGCATGAAAGAGTAATTTAAATAATTCATTCTCACGAACTTTCGAGCTACGATTTCTACGCAAATTTCATTCAAAATTTGTGTACTTTCTACAAAAAATTATCACTCCATTAGGGTGACCATCGTCAACTCTGACCCTAACCTATTACCCAACGTGGTGTCACCAATTTACATAGAGGCCGTGGGACAAACTTGTATGGGAATATGAATCTATTGTTTTTGCTAAGTGACGAATAATAGCGAATGTCCATACAAGGGTTTATTATTTTATTTATATTCAATCGATTTACCTGTCGAATGTGTGAACTGTGTGTCGATTGTAAAGATTTGGTTTGATATGTACTTACTTAGTACTATTTGATCGTATTTTAATTATATTAAAGGTTTTTTTACGTTTTTGTATGTTCTGTAGCAGTTACTTGTGTGAATTGAAAACATTTCGTTAGTAATACACATTTGAACGAATAGACAACTAACTGCTACAGAAAATACAACTGAAACAAAATGTAAGCAAAATTTTAAATTCTAAACTATTGAACTACTATTTTTATAACCTAAAAGTGTTTTTCAATTGGGAGCACAATATTTTATTCAAGCATTTACATAGACGAGACTTTTAATCGGAAATCAAACTCAAATTATTGATTCCTAAATTTGCTATATGGCATCGTAGCCACAAATACATATACCTATAGGAGTAAAATTCTTTAATTTTTATTAAATAGTTTTTACTTTAAACTCCATTATACACAAACCTTTACTCATTTGCGAATGCATAAGCAAGCGGGAAACAATACCTGCGCGTGACGTTATATTGTTTCGTTTTGATTTCCTGAGAAACTGTCATCGATATGGGAAAATCTATTAAATATTGGGAAAACACCATAGTACATTAATTTCATTGATGCCCTGTGTAGTTTGGTTTTGCAATTTTGCAATTTGTAGTTTTAATTTGTAACTTTTTGAAGTGAAACTTCTTTATCGGGGAAAAAAATTTAGTGTAACATTTTTTCGTTACGCGTGACATTTTTCCGTTACGCGCCATCATTTTCTTATCCCTACCACGCGTGATTCGACGTATTTCTGTAAAGTTGCATATAGTAAATTATTTTTTGAAAAATAAGGTCATAAAGAAGTTTCACTTCTTACGTGTGTACTTACGTAATGTGTGCGTACTAGTACACGCACACATTTTTTTAAGTTAAATTTTAACTAATGCCTACGGTATACCTGACACGACCACCCTTTACGTGTTCTTTCTTTGAATAAAATAGGTTTATAATTGTTTCTTGTTATAATGTAGATAATATTAAGCTTTTTAGTATATTTATTTACTGCATAGTATTATATAATTTATGCAACTAATCAAATATATAGGTACATAATTTAAATAAAATGGGGCCAAGCATGACGCATTCGCAAAATTAATTACTTTAGCGATGTTCGAATAAACATGAATTAATGATATCAGGCTGAATACATTTAAAACAATAGTTTTATATTGTGCATGATGTAATTTGTAATTTTCCTCGTCCTTGATAATTCATCTTAGTTCTAATATTTGATAACACACTTTTTTTTGCAGTATTTAAATAATATGTTCTGTTAGGAACTTACCACCTATCCCAAACATAAAATTTTCATAAAAATCGGTCAAGCCGTTTCAGAGGAGTTTGTTTACAAACATTTTGACCACTATGACTGGTCAATAAAATCTATGGACTACTAGTACGAGATCCGGCTGCAGGATCAGTGCGCTCATCGGTTTTTTGCTGAAAACCGAATTTTTATGTATATTTATAATTAGGAGAATATATATCGACTAGGTTGCCAGTCAAAATTTGGCCGCAAGCATGTTTAATTAAAATTTTTCTAATCGATTGTTGGGAAAAAAATTCGTTCACTTGTTTTTTGAATAAAATGTAGTCTACATTAGACTACAGGCCCATGTTGAAAAAATTATGGGTCATTTGACCCACCACCTGACCTATCTAGAATGATATAAGAGCATAAAATAATAAGATTCAGCACTATGACGTCACTCGTAAGCTGTCCACCTGAGTGCAGGTGAGAATTCGAAAGTTCAGGTAGAGATTTTCTCCCCTTGTCTCCATGATTTTTGTACGGCGTTGCGGAATAATGGCTTAAAAGCAGTATAGAAATAGTATGACACAGATGCCGTACAAAAATGGTGGTCCACAAAGTCAGAATTTATTTTTATTTTTCGACAGTTGCCGGGGTAAATTTGGTCATTTGATTTTGTACGGCATCTGTGTCATACTATTTCTATACTACTTTTAATCAATTATTCCGCAACGCCGTACAAAAATCATGGAGACAAGGGGAGAAAATCTCTACCTGAACCTTCGAATTCTCATCTGCACTCAGGTGGACAGCTTACAAGTGACGTCATAGTGCTGAATCTTATTATTTTATGCTCTTATATCATTCTAGATAGGTCAGGTGGTGGGTCAAATGACCCTTAATTTTTTCAACACGGGCCTGTAGTCTACATCACGTCAAATGATATAAAAATTCTAAAAAATCACGGTTGCCGCTTTTCACCTGGCCGCAACATCTTGGCAGCCGGGTGCAAACAGGTATGATTTCGATTTATTTTTACGTTCATAACGCACATTTATGAATCATATATCAAATTAAAGCTAATTTTTTTCTATTTATTATCATATATGGTTGCCTAATTAAATCCGGCCGCAAATAAGGGTTGCTGGCTTATAAAAATTATAAATATAGGATTAGTGCGTTCATCGGTTTTTTGCTGAAAACCGAATTTTTATGTAACTATATGTATTTATAATTAGGAGAATATATATCGACTAGGTTGCCAGTCAAAATTTGGCCGCAAGCATGTTTACATTCAACCTTAAATATTCAACATCTTTAACAGCCGGCACCCTTATTTGCGGCCGGATTTAATTAGGCAACGATATATGATAATAAATAGAAAAAAATTAGCTTTAATTTGATATATGATTCATAAATGTGCGTTATGAACGTAAAAATGAATCGAAATCATACCTGTTTGCACCAGGCTGCCAAGATGTTGCGGCCAGGTGAAAAGCGGCAACCGTGATTTTTTAGAATTTTTATATCATTTGACGTGATGTAGACTACATTTTATTCAAAAAACAAGTGAACGAATTTTTTTCCCAAAAACCGATTAGAAAAATTTTAATTAAACATGCTTGCGGCCAAATTTTGACTGGCGACCTAGTCGATATATATATTCTCCTAATTATAAATATACATAAAAATTCGGTTTTCAGCAAAAAACCGATGAACGCACTGATCCTGCCGTGGGATCTTAGACTATACGTTCCAATTACCAAGTATGCTACTGTTATATAAAACAGACGAATATTTTTATCCTTTTACACGAACAAATCACTGAATATTTATCAAATTCTCAGAATATTAATAACTAGATTTCCGCCCGCGGCTTCGCCCGCGTTTGCAAAGGAAAACCCGCATAGTTCCCGTTCCCGTGGGATTTCCGGGATAAAAACTATCCTATGTGTTAATCCAAGTTACCCTCTATATGTGCGCTAAATTTCATTGTAATCGGTTCAGTAGTTTTTACGTGAAAGAGTAATAAACATCCATACATCCATGCATCCATACATCCTTACAAACTTTCGCCTTTATAATATATATATTAGATATATTAGATCTACACAAATATCGATGACATATTCGGTGAGACCATGTTTTATGGCTTAAATTTTATATGCCATATATCTTAACACTAACAAATATGTTGTTGCAAAAAATGCCGTGTGTAGCTGCAGTTTATACAGTGTGATGTTTAAAGAAGGCTTTAAATGTTTTTATTTTAATTGGTATTCATACTTTGAAACATTAATATTAACACTTAATTTAAACAGACAAAATCTATATTTTTTAATAGTGTAGCTTCTTAGGACTTGAAAAAAAAATCAAATAGTCACACTGATAAAGAATTTAACAATATCTAATGAAAATCCATGGCATAATTTCACTTATGGTATATGTGTTTTTCTTATATGCAAAAAGTAACATAAACACAGCCTGTATAATGTATATCGATCAACAATATGTCATTCAGTTTTAAAAGCTGTTTATACAATATATGAGTTTTATGTTGCAAAGAAAAAACCTTAAAATATGCATCCGTCCCATATCGTCATTGTTTATAATAAATACGATTTTAAACTTAATGTGATTAGATTTATTTTAATAACGTACTTAATTTGAAGGATATTGCAGTAAGTTTTTATAAAATAATACAATCGGCAATCTAGCTGAGCCCCGCGGTTTTATTGCTCCGCCGCGCCGCACTGCTTTTGGTCTTAGCCTGATGATAATATGTAAGTTATCTAACAGTGAAATAATTCTATAAATCGGACAAGTGGTTCCTGAGATTAGCGTGAGCAAGAAAACAAACAAACTAACTCTTCAGCTTATAATTTTAATATAGATAAGGAACAAAATAATAACCTACAACACTAGTAAAGAATTATGTTGTTAAACATGTTCATAAATATATTTTCTTTGTTTCTTTAAGAGATTGATCCGGTCACCTGAAGCCAACAAAATACAATGAGCCTGTAACATTCACTCGAGTTAAACAAGGGTATTAAATACTTAAAAATGTGTCAAGTTATTGTCGCTTCACTAACCCTTTAGGGTCAGCTCACACCGAGACGCGACGCGGCGCGACGCTGCGCGCACTTTTTTCATAGAGCGACTCAGAATATACTTTATTCACTACACGAAAAGATACACATTACATTGTGAGAATTCAGATTACGTTGCACCACGCAGCGCTGCGCCTCGAGGTGCCTCGCGGCGTAGCAATGTGTATCTTTTCGTGTAGTGAATAAAGTATATTCTGAGTCGCTCTATGAAAAATGTGCGCGCAGCGTCGCGCCGCGTCGCGTCTCGGTGTGAGCTGACCCTTAAAATCACAGCTAGTGTTCGAAATGTCGGGTTAACTTGTTATAAAAATACTTTAAAATTCAACAAGTCTGTCCTACTAATATTATAAATGCGAAAGTTTGTGAGTATGTGTGTGTGTGTGTGTGTGTGTGTTTGTTACTCTTTCACGCAAATACTACTGAACCGATTACAATGAAATTTAGCACACATATAGAGGGTAACTTGGATTAACACATAGGATAGGTTTCATCCCGGAAATCCCACGGGAACGGGAACTATGCGGGATTTTCTTTCAAAACGCGGGCGAAGCCGCGGGCGGAAAGCTAGTAATTTATAAATGCGTATAGTCATGTAAACTCAAACGCAAGACAATCATTAATTGAATTTTCTTAGTTGCCTTATTTTTTATCTTATACATTAAAATCAAGTTAGTAAGTGATAAGATTGCTTGTCAAAATCTGCACAGTTTCGGACAATTAAAAATTAATAGCTTCTTAAATCTGTTGGCAAAATATGCAATAAGAAACATATTTAGCGCGGAGTGAACGGAAATCGACCATAAAAGGTTCAGCAAATATTCTGGCATGCATGCATGCACGGTGCATATGCTGATGGACTTCGATAATGAGAGTGATAAATAATGTATTTTAATATTATAAATGCGAAAGTCTATCTGTACATCATAGCAACAATTTGGATTGAAAATATTTTATTTATTTATTTTTTATTTATGACACTTTATTGTACATATAACAGGAATTTAAAATAAGAGAATACATAAAATTGAAAAGTGTACAATAGGCGGCCTTATTGCTTAAAAGCAATCTCTTCCAGGCAACCATAAAAATAAAGGACATGTAAGACATTGGTAAAAAGCGAGGGCGCATCAAAAAGATTTAAAAAAAGAATAGATAACACAAATAATTCATTACTAATTAAAGAATAGACATAGATAATTCAGTATATATATGTATTAACATATGGTATTTGAGGCTCAATTTATATTAAAACACAAGGATGATGCAATCACTTTTATTTGACACAACAAACTGACATACGATCGGTGACATTATTTGTGTGTACCCTCACTAATATACTACAATCCCTCCACCTTTAGTTACAACTTAATGACTAGGTATTACAAAAATTTACGTTTTTTACGTATACGCAAAGGATATCTACGAGGTGTCAACTGATCGTCACTCCGGGGGTCTATAGGGGCGGAAGGAGAACTCACGCTAGTAGTGACAGAGCTTCCTTCAGAATCTGAGCCAACTGGTACCGACTCACTCCTCTCCTCCTCTACCTGTTCTTGTTGAGGAGCTGGCGATGACAAGACGTTTGAATCATGAGGAACCCCCTGCAATTGCGGTGGATCTTGTTCCGTAACATGTTCCCCAGGAACTGAAGATTCAGTCACCTCATTAGAAGTGTAGTCCCCGAAGCAACTCACATCATCAGAAACATGTTCATTGTATTTTTTAGAACCCTTATAAATCAAAATTTGGTCTATATGTTTGCGAACGTAGACATTTTGTTCTGGTACATAAACCAAATACATCCTTGAGCCAATGTTTTTCTTAATTATACCAAATTTATAAGTATGTTTGGTTCCATTTTTATAATAGTGTTTAAACAAAACTTCATCTCCGGTTTTAAATATAATTTTACGATGACCCCCATAGGCGTTACTTTGTGAAATCTGTTTAGCATGAACATTATCCTTAATGACACTTGACAAAGACTCTGAGGTTGGTGAAGTGCCACCAGCTACCGTACTACGTTCACAAAGTAAATCTAAACGGCAACGTAACTTACGGCCAAACATCAACTCTGCGGGAGAGACACCGGTAGTGCAGTGAGCCGAATTTCTATAATTAAATAAATATTCGTATAATTTATCAACCAACATTTTGGAGTTGCCTTCGTTTAAAATCACCTGAATGCTGCGTTTAAATGTTTTCACAGTATTTTCGGCCTGACCGTTAGACGCTGGGTGGTACGGTGCAATGGTTACATGTTTTACTCCATTGCGTTGACAAAAATTTTCAAAATAAGCTGAACAAAAATTAGTTCCATTATCCGTCACTATAACTTTAACTAAACCAAATCTACTAAACATTTCACTGACTCTCAATACCACCGCTTCACTATCTGTCGTTGACATAATAAAACATTCTACCCATTTAGAATATGCATCAACTGCTACTAAAAAATTTTTATTGTTCAACGAAAACATATCTAAATGAATGCGCTCCCAAGGACGCTCGGGGTAGGACCAATGAGCGAGGGGCGCGCGCGGGGGGCTGCTACGAAAAACATTGCAAATACTACATGAACCAATTTTTTGCTCAATATGTTTATCGATGTTAGGCCACCACATACGAGTGCGCGCTTCATTCTTAGTTTTAACGATTCCAAAATGAGAACTATGCAATTCATTCAATAAACGTTCACGTAAAATGGTAGGAATTACAATCTTATGGCCGCGCATAATGCAACCATCTTCATATGAAAGTTCATTTCTACACATAAAATACGGTTTTAAATCTACATCCGCAAGCTTTTTAGGCCAACCGTGCTTAATGAAATTTATAATTTTAATGAAAATATTATCATTTTCAGTGGCACTCTTAATTTCGTTAAAAGATATAGGTTTTAAAAATAAATTCGCAATAAAATTAACGTATGAACATGAGTCGGTTGTATTTAAATCACATTCAGATTCAGACGGAATTTCTAGAACCGATCGAGACAAAAAATCTGCAACATTGTTATTGCTATTAATATATTCGATATTAAAATTGTATGCCGATAAAAACAACGCATATCGCTGCAAACGGTTCGCAGCGAGTTCGGGAATACCTTTTTTTGATGCAAATATCGACAACAAAGGCTTATGATCAGTTCGTAAGGTGAAAGGAACAGTACGACCGTACAAATAATGATGGAATTTTTTTATTGCAAAAACTATAGCAGATGCCTCTTTCTGAATCTGCGCATAATTACGCTCCGCGGACGACAACGACCGCGACGCATACGCCACTACCCGCTCAGCGCCGTCCGGCTGCCGCTGTGCCAGCACGGCGCCCAGCCCCGCCGGCCCCGCGTCTGCCGTCACTATCGTACACAGCTCGGGGTCGAAGTGAGCCAGCACCCGATCCGAAGATAATTCTTGTTTAATTCTACAAAACGCCTCATTCTGTTCACGGCCCCAAAACCATTTTGTATCTTTTTTTAGTAACAAATGTAACGGATCCAAAACACTCGATGTGTTTGGTATGAAACATCTATAATAATTTACCATACCTAGAAAAGATTTCAACTCACTAACGTTCTTTGGGCAACTTGCGTTTAAAATAGCTTCAACTTTTTGTTTTGATTTATGTAGACCGTTTTTATCTATGACGAAACCGAGATATTCGATAGACGTCTGAAATAATTTACATTTCTCTCGTTTTACACGTAAACCCGCATCCTGCAATCTACTCAAAACCAGCTCCAATCTCTGCAAATGCAATGCTTTTGTAGGACCCGTTATCAAAATATCGTCCAAAAAGACGCAAACTCCCTCAATACCCACCAATAACTGATCCATAGTACGCTGAAAAATGCACGGAGCATTCGATAAACCAAAAACCAGTCTATTGTATCGAAAGAGACCCAAATGAGTGTTGATACATGTCAATTCTTTGGAATTATCTAATAATAATTGATTGTAAGCCCTAGAAAGATCTAGCTTAGAAAATTCTAACCCTCCGTGTAATTTAGAAAAAATATCTTCGATTCTAGGCAGCGGATAATTATCGATGTACAGCACTTTGTTTAAAGTTACTGAAAAATCCCCACAAATTCTTATATTACCGTCGGGTTTTAAAACGGGAACGATAGGTGTTGCAAAATCAGAGTAATCAACCTTTTCCAAAATACCTAAATCAAGTAAACGATTTAATTCCGCCTCCACTTTAGTTTTCAATGGAATCGGCACCGGTCTAGGTTTAAAAAAATTTCAATTGACTCCCTGGTTTGATTTTTAAAGTCACTTTATATTTATTAAACGTACCTAAGGTATCACTAAAAAGTACAGAATATTTATTTAAAATCTTATCTGCAAGTCCGTTTGATTCTAAACTGTTGTAGTTACACGAACTAAACTCCAAACTAAAAATAGAAATAAAATCACGGCCTAAAAGTATCGGTTGGTTTTTGTGTGTGTTTACAATAAAAAAATTAATCGGTTTAACGATATTATCATAGGTAACGTTCATACAAATATAACCCAATGGGTTAATTCTAGTCCCGTTATAACAATTAAACACCACACTACTCGGTTGTAACAACCGTTTACGTTTAAAATATTTTTCATAAATAAGATATGGCAAAACGGATACTGCACTACCGCTGTCGATTTCACAAATAAACTTTAACGAATCCAACAACACCGAAAGACGCATAGGTTCTCCATTTAAACATTTAATATTAAATAACTCACCAACTTCAGAGTCCTCGCCGTGCATTTCTACATAATTATTACGCTTAACATTAACGTTACAAACTCGTTGTAAATTCCCTTGTTTACCGCACTTATTACAACTATAACTTTTAAAACGACACTGCTCTTTTGAATGGCCTTTACCACCGCACACTACACATAACACTTTCTCACTGAAGCTGGGGCCCCAGGCCGCCCTCCCGGGGGCGCCGGGACGGACGGCGAACACACCAACCGGACCTCGTTCAACTCCCGGCTGCAAACTCGCCGATGATGCCGAATCAGCACTTTGCAATGCCAAGCGGGCACACTGCACGCTTAATGCCATCTCCAACGCCTTGTTGAAAGACAAATTATCGATATTCTCAGCGAATAACTTTTCTTTTTCTTTGGCATTTACTAGACCCAATACAAATCTATCACGTAGTGCTGTGTCCAATTCGCCCTTGAAGCCACAATGTTGCGCTAAATGTCGTACTCGCGCCGCCCATTCAGTTAAATCTTCCCCCGGTCTTTGTTCAGCCTTATAAAACAAATATCTTTCAGCAAAACTACTTCTCTTCGAGATAAAATGATCGTTTAACTTCTGTACGAGTGTGGCGTACTCGATGTTTTCTAAATCCGAAGGAAATACTAAATCATTAGCGACGCGATAAGTGTCTTCTACCAACGCTGTCAACAACAACGCGCGGCGCTTCACCCCGGCTTTGTCTGTATTTTCATCAATGCTGTTAGCCGTGCAATACTGCTTAAAACGACTAATGAATATACTCCATTCTTGCGCGCGGTGGTCGAATGTGAGATTGCTGCCAAATGATGCATTTCCAACAAAAGACATATTTCACTGTATTCTTTGTACTTTTTCACGTGTGAATTACTATTTCCTCGTCGCCAATTATGGTATTTGAGGCTCAATTTATATTAAAACACAAGGATGATGCAATCACTTTTATTTGACACAACAAACTGACATACGATCGGTGACATTATTTGTGTGTACCCTCACTAATATACTACAATTATACATACAAATTAAATAAAAATAACAAGTTAAATACAAATTAATAAATATATTTAAATATATATATATATATACATATATATATATATATATATATATGCATATAAATACATATTATACATGTATATAAATACATATTATACATAGTATATATAAAATATAAATACATATTTATAAGATAAAAAGGAAACTAAATACTGGAGAAAAAGTGCTCTTTTACAAGTGACTTGAAATGATGTGGTGTTTTGGCGCGTCTGATAGTCTCAGGAAGAGTATTCCACAGCCGAATCGCTAGGACGGTAAAGGAGGAGTTAAAAAAATTGGTATGGTGAATAGGGGTGGATAGGAGAAGGAGATCAGAGGAACGAAGGGAAAGTGAACTATTGGAGTTTAAATAATGAAACTGATTTTTGAGATAGACAGGAGTTTTGGGGTTAAACAGGACAGAGTACAGGAGTTGAAGGATGTGAGTATTCCGGCGAAGGCGAATAGGTAGCCAGTGTAATCTTTTGCGAAAATCAGAAACATGATCGAACTTGCGCAAGCCGAAAATGAATCTGATGCAAAAGTTTTGCAGCCTCTCGAGAGCATCAAGTTGATATTCGTGAAGATCGGGATAAGAGGAGTCGGCATAATCTAGGAGAGGAAGCAAAAGGGATTGAGTCAACGCAATTTTGGTAGAAATCGGCAAGAAGTTGCGTAAACGACGGAGAGAAGAAGCAGAAGCAAACACTTTTTTCTGCACTTCCTTGATTTGATCACACCAAGATAAACTTTCGTCCAAGTGCAAGCCAAGACTTTTCACCTTCTTACAGAAAGGAATCACTGTACCGTCTACCGCAATACTAGGTAGGGTTTCCCAGTTTATACGACCTATAAGCTGTTTACTGCCTAAAATAATAACCTTGGTTTTGTCAGGATTAATTCTTAAACCATGGTCTTTACTCCATTTAACGATGGTGGCTAGCTCAGTATTTATACGAAAAATCTCATTCGGTAGTTCTGATAATGAGGCGTGCGAATATAATTGGAAATCGTCTGCATACATATGATAAGGAGAATTAATATTACTGGATATAGAGTTAATAAAAATTGAAAATAAGAGAGGAGACAACACACCACCTTGCGGGACGCCAGCAGATACGTTGCACCAGGAAGAAGACAAGTCTTCAACCATGACACGCTGCCGTCGTCCAGACAAGTAACTTCGAAACCAGTCAATAACCGTTGGAGATATGTTGAGAGAGCGTAGCATTGCTAACAAAACATCATGATCGACGGTATATTTATAAGGATATTTATAAGGATACGCAATTTTTTTTCAAAAAAAGAGCGTGTGTACCAAGCTCACATGTCAGAAGTGACACTTCCTTGGCAAGATTCAACAAAAATCGTCGCCTTAATCCATGACGTGACGGTATTGCCATAACGCGACCTTGAAATTTTACTCTCAACGCGCACAAAGATCACTTCAAAAAAATTTCCCGCGATCGTGACTAACGGGGCACAGATAAAGAAAATTTCAAAGATAAACATCCTTACTTTTAACCAGATAAATAATCACAACTTTAACTGAATCATCTAAACTTCAAAATATCATTAAAATAGTAGTTATACCCGCACAAATATTTTATATCACAAATTTTAGTTTCAGCACTCCAGCACTTCAATATTTCCGCCATCTTGAACACCCTACACAAGCCCTACACTGTAGTTTTATTTATTTTTAAACAACTTTTACTATTCATGGAAAACCATGGCTATATTTGTATTATTATAATTATAAATACTGAGGTCTGGTTATTAATTATGTTAAGATTTACGCTAAAAATAAACTATAATAATTGGTAGATACATTTTAGATAAAGTAAAAATGTTGTCGTTATTTAACAACACAATTACTGTGTTATTTATATAATATTCCTATATAATATTTGATGTAATTGTTTCTAAGCAGCTATTAGATTAGTGATAAATAATTTATGAGACTAATTTCAAGAATTGAATATAATTTTAATTAATGAAAATAAGTATTTTCCGTAACCGAATTTCACGACCGAAAAATTCCTTCTCTTACGACTTACGCAATCACACATGCGACTCGAACAATAGCGTTAAATTAATCGCAAAATGGCGTCATAAATTAATGTGGTTATTTATAGCTTAATCTGTACATATAATAAAATCGTACGAAAATCAAAACTGTACATTAAATATTTTTTTGAAAGAATACTTGAGCAGCGATCTAAAAAACTATAGATACCGAAATCCAAAAATATAGATTTTAGAATTTTGTATGTTTGTCTGTATGTATTTCCGCGCTAATCTCAAAAAGTAATGCATGGATTTACTTCAAATTTGGTACAGAGATAGCTTGAGACCTGAGGAAATAGGAGAGATTTTATCCCGAAAATCCCATGGGAACGGGAACTTTGCAGAGGGTTTTTCTTTGACTACGCGGGCGAAGCCGCTGGCGGAAAGCTAGTGTATATATAATTACTAGCTGTGCCCTGCGGTTTTACCCACAGTGCTTCACTCCTATTGGTCTTAGCGTGATTATATATTATATAGCATATAGCCTTCCTCGATAAATGGGCTATCTAACACCGAAAGAATTTTTCAAATCGGACCAAGTAGTTCCTGAGATTAGCGCGTTAAAACAAACAAACAAACTCTTCAGCTTTAGCAATATTAGTATAGATATATAAATGTTTGCAATGTCACGAGTCCAAGCACGTGATAAAGGAGAATCGAAGGAAATCCGCAAATCTTGATGAATATTTGATTATGTATTGTTAACGATACACATGTATCGTATTTACATATCTTGTACTTGGTGATTCATTTTAGTGTTTCAGTTGTAAACCTTTTTGTGTATTTTGTTTTATTATATAAAAAAAAATAATCTGCAATTTTGCGAATTGAGTAAGTAATACCTAAATGGGAAATTTCGATTGATAATATTTTGTTTTAATGAAAATGAAAATATATTTATTTCATACACACAATTTTCAATTACAGAAAATGGATGAGTCATCCTAGTAGGTTTACAAAAACCTGTGTCAGGAGGACTCGCTCTTCCTTAACTAAAGTTTACAAATATAATACGTGTGCAGATGTATATTTGTGAGTGAGTGAGTGAGTCACTCACTCACAACACAGTGTGTGTTTAATATATGTATTGTCGGAGAATAAAGACTAGTTGAGCATGCAAAATTTTACTAGATTTTTAATGTATATACATTTTTTCAATCAATCAATCAATCAACGTTCCAATCGGTAATTTGGCATACCTACATGTTGGCATGAAATTAACTCTCAACACAAATATAAAAAGAAATAATATGTAAATATCAAGATGTCATAATTAAAGTGAATAAAATACTACATAAAAATGTTTAATTCCCCTAATTTTACTACCAAAACCATATTTCCTTGAAAAAAGCCGATTATTAATCATCACTACATAGTATAAAACAAAGTCGCATTCTCTGTCCCTATTTCCCTATGTCCCTATGTCCCTTTGTACGCTTAAATCTTTGAAACTACGCAACGGATTTTGATGCGGTTTTTTTTAATAGATAGAGTGATTCAAGAGGAAGGTTTATATGTATAATAACATCCATTAAATAGTGGAGAAGTACTGTTATTTTTGAGGTTTCTAATGTTATGTCGTAAATAATTACATTTTTTCCGCTTACATTGCAAACGCATGCTGAACCCTACGAGTTTTATCAAAATAATGTACTAAGTATTGTACACATTGAAAAGGTCTACAGAAAAGTCCACGATGGCATATGTCTATCTCTTATGGATAACCCACAATAACTTTTTTTTGTCATTTACTTTTTACGACAAATAATGGCTAATTTTCGAAGCGATTTTAACCAATACAGCATTAATCCTTAACCAATTAAATACCTTGAATACATTGTTCATTTAATATAGATCTATATGGCCCTTTACACCGTATGATTTAAGAGAATATTTTCGAAGATATTACAGATTTAAAAATTGCGGGACGTACCGTTTGTCGCGGTACCGGCCGGCTGGGCCGCTGTTTTTATATACAACGTTAAAAGTTTTTCTGTAGTGTATTTAGTATCAGCATTGCACCCGTGCGAAGCCGGGGCGGGTCGCTAGTAAATAATAATCCAAGAATGTAATCGACAGTTTCAATTTAAAAAATCGATACGATCTTAACAGATTAAAAATACGGTAAAAATCCAAATGAACTTCCCTTTAGATGTTATCTGTTTATTTGACAGATAAGGTGGGAGATAATCTTTAATTGCATAATTAAGTATAAATAATTGGAGGTTTTCTCGTATTGCATTCTTGAGGTTGATGAAGTCGTTGAATTGTAGAAAATAACTTGGTAAAATTTAACCAGAAGGCTTTTTTTAGGAAATAAAGAACGATTTTAAACATCATTATATAACTGAATTAATTTTATAAATTGTTATCAACTGTAGAGCTATGTACAATTAATTATAGGCAATACATATTTTTGTCTATTTTTCAATTTGTCTAATATAAAACCAAACTTTAACTTTTTTTTTCGAAATATTTCAACAAAGTTGAACGCAAATATTTATATTTTATCGTGAATTATCTTTTTTGCAGTTTATTTAGAATTAACGCGTCCAATGTCCATGATCCAAAAACACCAATAACCGAATAAAATTAAAACCTTTTTTCAAGTTAAAATTATAACTATCGGGTTTCTTGCCGATTATATCAGTGAAGCAACATTTCGAATCTGTGGTAGTTTAAAAAATACATAATCATTAACATTTGTAATATATACTCGTAGATAAATATAAAGTTTTGAGGTCAAATTCTATTTAGGCATTTTTGTATAAATTTGCTGAAAAATGATGTTTTTGAAGTGAAACTTCTTTAGGCGCGTTGAGAGTAAAATTTCAAGACCACGTCACGGAGGAAGGCGACGATTTTGGTATCTTAAAATCTTGCCAAAGAAGTTTCACTTCAGACATGTGCGCTCGGCACACAGGCACATATGCTCTTTTTGCATGCATGTAATGCATAACTACTATTATATACTTTTAATGTTTTGTTTCATCTTATTTATAAGAGAAAATCATTTTATAACATTACGACTAAATATGTACATTAAAATATAATAAGCACTGTTATCATCTAAAGCAATTTTCAATATAAATTCAGTACAAATATTTCTATGAAATGCAAAACGTAATCTAAATGCAAGCTTACCCTTATCTAACAGATATCTACTTCCTACTCTGTAATTCTAAAAATTGATTCCAATATTTGGTTTGTGCTTGAAAGTTGATAATTTGTAGTTTGAAGTAACTGGAAATGTTTGTGACCGTTATTTTGAATTTCATTTATTAGGTCTATATCTTTTTGTAGTAATGTATTTATTGTTTTTTTTCAGGGCTGCCTAAAAAAAAGACGTGTGGCACTCAGGGACTGCCGCGGTAAAGCTATTGCATGCTATGCCTTCAAGCCACACCTCCGTGCCCGTCGGAGTGGGGAGCGTGAGGTGTTTTCGTTACGGAATTTCTGGATTCGGTCTCCGCGCTCAAGGCCCGCGATAGCTATGCTATGCAATAGCTTAATATGTTATTTCAATCCGAACGATGTTATAGCTTTCTACAATAATTATACAATGAGAATAAAATTACTTTTACCTGAGTTTAAAAAAATACTTAATTTTGCTTAAATAATTTCAGCTATCACAAAGCTTTATCCATAAGAAAAATGTTTAAGATAGTATAGATAATCATATCACGTTTAACCAAATAAATATTCGAACTAATAACACACAAAATACATTTATCTAAAACAAAGCCTAGCTTTCTAAAAAAACCGCCTTAAATCATCCTATATAATTTTGAAAACGTCGTTTCAAAAGTCAATTTCCAAATTCAAAGAATTACGTCACAATTTTGATAAGCTATCTCTATCTAGCTATCTGGCTTTATCGCGGCGCCTGCGCGGGCGCCGGCCTGACAACGCGATAAAATTCTTACAGTACCTAATCTATAATCTAAATACTCTTTATAATTTTTATCTAGAATTCATTTACAAGTGAAATGTTTAGGTGGGGTGATATGGGTTAATTATTGTACCTTTTTCCAATAATATTTCCAATAAATTTATGGATTTTATCATCAACATCGTCAAAAGCTTATATTTGTTCTTCTGCCCTATGTCCCTTCATAGCCATAATAGACTGGGGTAGATTTAAAAATAATAAAAAGTGCAAAAAAATCGCAGTCGGATGAAACCCATTAGAAAAGGAGGGGAATATGATGAAAATAAAAGGAAAAATAAATTACGGTCAATCCGAGTTCGGGAAGTGGGAGGAGGGAGCTTTTAAGAGAAAAAAATGGTTTCTCTCGATTTCCGACAAAACTACAAGTCCTACGGAAAAAATTTCAATGGCAAAGTTGTAGGTAATAAAAAGATCTACAACTTTTGTATTTACAATTTTGTCACATAACCTCAAAATTTAGGTGAAAAATTCAAAAAACCAAGTTTTTGGTTTTTTATTTTTATCTACTTCAAAATTTATTTATTTTCTACGAAATTTGGTGGAAACTTGCTTTATTATGTCCCAAATACACTGTAATTTATTATATTGAAAATATTTATTTTTGCGCCTTATTTTGAATTAATACCAAAAAAACAACCTAATTTTCAATCGAAAAGTCACCCGTCAAAATATCAGCTTTTTTCAAAAACTTGGGGTGCCTTTTATTCATTGAAATCTCTACTTTCATATGGTGTAAAAAAAAATAAACGTTACCATAGTAAATGTTCTCATGAAATGCATACAAACAGTGTGAAAATGAGCTTTTACTAAATCAGGCACACTTCTCAAACTACCTGAAATGTTTTTATCGACATCATTTTGCTTTTGAATATGCTGTAAAATATTATTCTTAGAACAGATAATTTTTTTTCTTTTGAAATATTACCGAAAATCCGATACAAGAGAAGATATATT
This sequence comes from Colias philodice, assembly GCF_061535455.1. NCBI lineage: Eukaryota > Metazoa > Arthropoda > Insecta > Lepidoptera > Pieridae > Colias > Colias philodice. The sequence goes on from NC_143097.1 coordinate 9,926,324, forward strand.
TATATAGAGTACGAGAAGTGTGCCTGATTTAGTAAAAGCTCATTATCACAAGCTATTGCATAGCTTCTATCGCGGGCCTTAGGCGCGGAGACCGAATCCAGAAATTCCGTAACGAAAAAACCTCACGCTCCCCACTCCGACAGACACGGAGGTGTGGCTTGAAGACATGCTATGCAATAGCTTCACCACGGGAGTCCGAGTGCCACACGTCTTTTTTTTTACTCAATTACCCTCCTACTTTTGTATTCTCAAAAGCTTATCTATACTAATATTATAAAGAGGAAAGGTTTGTATGTATGTAAGTATGTATGTATGTATGGTTTTCACGCATAAACTACTGGGCCGATTTTGATGAAATTTGGCACAGGTAATCTTTAGACCCTGAGAAAGAACATAGGCTACCTTTTATTGCGAAATATGTACCACGGGCGAAGCCGGGGCGGACCGCTAGTATAATAATAAACTCATGGGAACTATATGTAGTTGATCCAAAAAATTAAGTCACGCTTGTTCATCAGTAATAGATAACCATAAAACAATGAATCATTGGTTTTTCTATGAACTTATCACTACTATTGAATTCGATACATTTATTACCTGTATTGTATTATATTATCTGTGCCTTTATATTGTGTATCCGTATCATAATTTGACGTTAATCTTCTTATCAATCATCATGTGACATCTTCCGTAAGTCTATCGTACTAATTGATAACAGTATTAAATTTAGTGCCTAATTTAACGTATCAGAATAAAACACAATGTTCTTTATTATCTGACCTAATAATATTGTTGAATTATATAATTAAATTCGGCTTTTAATCCCAAATATACAACCCATTTCTCTTAACTCTTGTTAGCTAGCTACTAGTTATTATTTCGTGCTCTCGTACGTAAAAAGAATGTACGAAATGAATATAACGCATTGAGATAATATTAATATGGAGACGACACCGCCTACATCACTTATGTTCCACTATATATTACACTTATGTTCGCCATGTGGCGTATGTTGAGCGGTTTTTTTTAATGGTTTTAAAGTGAAACGCATCAAATATGCCTTCGTGTGTGTTACGATATTGCACAAATAATACAAATAATACGGAAAAGTGCAAAGGAATAACTTTCATCGGTATGTACCTAACTAGATAATAATTTTTAAAACTTAGTTAGAGCAAAAAATGGCGCACAGATTTTGTTCGTGGTGTCTCCTCCATACGTAGTAATATTATCTCAATGATATAACGACTCATTTTTTCACCTGGCAACGAAAATATAAAACAAATTTGACGCATAGGAAGTTAACATTATTTAAACTCCTTGAAGAGTATTTATCAAACAGGAAAAACCTTATTTAATTATCAACGACAATGATATCTTTTCACAATTACATTTCAGTCCCTCGATGAGTTTGAGCTTAGCCGTTTGTTCTGAATTAATTGAAATTCACATCTATACATATAAAGCTAACGCTTTTGAAAAGCTTTGATGTATTTAATTTATAAATAATGCTTCCTAATTATTCCTTTTTATATGGGGACTCATGGGGGATCATGTTTTAAATCTTCATCAAACAAATATATCTGTAGCTGTCTGTTGCCTTTTTAATATAAATATAATAGATGATAATGAATTTATAAAGAACTAGGGCTACTAATGATCGTGAAATAATCCTTTGAAAACAACTACCACTACCCCTTTATAAAAATTAAAATCTAACTTAATGAGTGACAGACTTGAAATTTTACTCGAGTTTACAGTACATATTTTAAACTTTTAAATAGCAACTAAAACTATTACTTGAAACTGCCTCTATATTCTTCGACAAATTATATTGTAGTCTATACGCAAATAGATTTGCCAACACATTCTCTCTTCACTTTCTATACTATAACGTCTGTAGCCAAGAATTTTATCTACTCCATTTTCTGTACTATAAAATTGATGACGCAACGCCGATGCAACAGGAAACACATTGGAGTAGTTGACATAAGCGACGGTTTTGACTGATTCCAGCACAAATAAACATTTCAAAACAAATGTTTTATATACACACTTGAAAATGGGTTAATCACTCCGATAAGATAGCGTGATAAGGCGCTATGTGTACGGAGACTATGGGTTTTGATATAAAAGGTACCTATAAAAAGTAAGCCAGTATTATTTCAGTTAAACATCAAGATTAAAAATCATTCCATTTTGTGTTGGCCAAGTGCGGGTTGATGTTGCGTTGTCACTTGTCATAGAAACTGTAACCAAAATTCACATTTTCATTTCTCATAGCTATAGTATTAGTTCAAATTATATTTTAACATCTTGAGACAGGCCGACCATCGACATCTAAAGACTTTTGAATAATCCATGTAAAAATCAGTTTTATATCTGTTTGTTGCGTACAGACACAGAGATACACATAAAAATAATATCCCAAAATGTGACATGTGCAGATGCATCACATCTGTTTCACAAATCAATTTACTTATGTCCAAATATATTACTGTCATTATGTATTTACTAAACCACAACATTTCGTTGTTCCTCAGAAATCTAATTCAGAGAAATTATAATAAATAAAGTTAAAAAACTAGAAACACGCTTAAACTCTAAATTATTTTATTGTCACCGATCCTTGATAAGTTTGTACAAAGTTTGAATCAAATCTATCAATTTAAAATGGATCAAAATCGAGTCTAAAGGAGGTTCAGGTTCGCCTGTATGTTTATCCTACTAATATTATAAATATTATAATAATAGCGAAAGTTTGTGAGGATGTGTATGTGTGTGTTTGTTACTCTTTCACGCAAATAATACTGAACCGATTACAATAAAGTTTAGCACACAGATAGAGGGTAACTCGGATTAACACATTGGATAGCTTTTATCCCGGAAATCCCACGGGAACGGGAACTATGTGGGTTTTTCTTTGAAAACGCGGGCGAAGCCGAGAGTGGAAAGCTAGTAGGTAATAAAAGCATGTTATAAAGAAGTATTCTCAAGTAAATTTTCAACATAAAATAAATATCTTTCTAAAACAAAACGTGTGGTCACAAAGCACATTCCGTAAACACTACGGCAGTAGGTACGTATAAAATGTTCCTGTAACTGCAGTGGACTGAACATTTATCTGCTTCATACGATAATACTTCATACGATTTGTTTCACGTGAGAATTTATTTACTGTTTTATCTAACTAGATAAAATATGACTTGGTTGTGTTAAATTTTTGCAGGTAGTCTTAATTTTTACGACGATTAGTAATTCTTGATGGAAAGAAAAACTGAGTGATATTCGTTGAAAAAATTAGAACAAATAGATATACATGTTATCTATATACATACAATGAATGTTTGTCTCTATGTCGTATATTGTGCATCAGTCCTAATATCCACAGTATACCAGAGGCAAAGCCGGGGTGAACAGCTGCTAGTTTTAATAGTAGTCGTTTTGAAGTATCGCTTGGGCTTCCGTATAAAGGATTAAGGAATTTAATTATTATCATTTACTAGCGGTCCGCTCCGGCTTCGCCCGTGGTACATGTTTCCTCTCCATAACAACCAACCTTGTACTTCAAGTAATATAATAAAAAAATAATTAACGAAAACGGTTCAGCCGTTCTTGAGTTTTGCACTTTTACCAACACATTAATTGGCGAATCATTTTATTATATATAGATATAGATTTTGATAAAACATTATTCTGAATGTGAGATGAATTAACATATACTAACTTAATGATAAAATTAACACTAATTAAGGAATAATTACATTAATGACAGAGTCTAATGAAGTACGCATTTTTAGTGCACCATGAGTGAAGTTTTATTACAATCTTGATAACAATTTTAATAATAAAGACAAAGATCTTACTTTTTATAGAGTTCTCTCGTATTTTAACTATAAATAACCTTATTAATGTATAATCATTTGTGTCAAATTATATCTAAACTTTTGTAAAATTTATTCAACTCTAAGCTACAAGTTATTCCCAGTTTCACATATTATAGACAACGTCTAATAAATCACTAAAGATATATGTACCTTCTGAAATTTCGATTTTAAATTAAGCCTATAAACCTCGGATATTCACCTATCTCCATAACAAACATCAAAATCAGCCCAGCTGTTAACCCGCTACACAACAGACAAACATACATACCTAGTGACATTTAAAAAGTAATTAAAGAAAACCTACAAGGTACAATTTGCATATGCTCAATATCTATCAAATATGGCATGCACTTGCATCAAAAGACAAACGGACAAAAAAACATTCGCACATGCATGTTTGCACTAAATTAGCGGTGACGCCTGCGCAGTTTCCCACAGACTATCTTAGGTAGCGTCAGCAAAACAGAGTCCTTGTAAGGACTTCTTCCTTAAGAAATATAACGTCTTTAGTTTAACTGAAAAAAAAAATTGTAACATAAAGTAAGGCGGAAATTTCGCTGAAAGTTCATCTACAGAAACGGAATTATTTTTCTTCAGTCGCTTATGAATTGTTAAAAGGCATGGTGTAAAATAAACTAAAAAAAACATTAATCAAGACCAAAACAAGATATGCTTAAATATAAATTAAGCCTAAATTAACCAGTGGCCAGTTGCAGTGGTAAAATCTGTCTGTCTGTCTTTCAAATATATTTGATTATTTTGCTAACCCTACAAGTACAGGATGTTATTTCGCTTCTCATTGAGCACACAAAATAAAGAATGTCTGGAGTAATGAATGGCCGCTCGTTCGCGCCGATCGCCATTCACTCGTTCTTTCGTTCGTCGTTCACTCTTCACTAATTTATGGGTACATCTATTTGTCTTTGAAACGGGTCAAGGAACTCTCATATTTCATTTTCAAATTAATATTCTTCAAGGGTAACAGACTAAATTAAATAAAAGAAAATTGTCAAGTAAAACAGTCTATTTCCTATACTTTGAATAAATGATGAAATGTGTATTTATAGAATTCGCTACGTGTCTGTTTCTGAAACTTTGACAGATAATTTGGCATGAAAATTCTTGAATATCCGAGGTTAAATATGACAATTTCATTGATAACAAAAGGATTTAAATATATTCTTTTGTTTCCTTTCAATTTCCTTTTCCGCAAATCATTCTATTGTTTTTCGTAACATTAAGATTATGAACCTTAGTCTCTTGAGTATCAAAACATCATCATCAAGTATGTTTTAATTTTTTTACCTATAATTGGTTAATAATACTGTTGCCTTCCTCTAGTGTGCCTTATGTGAGTGTGAAGTCCCATGTCCCCAAGTGGGGTAAGGGAAGGGGCAGATGCATTATGCAAACATCTGTTTCACTGATCGATTTTCTTTAGGGACAAGTGGGCGATCAGCCTTCTGTGTCCTGCCAGACCAAGACATTTTTTTTTTATTCGTCTCCACCGGGAATCGAACCCAGGACCCCTCGGTTCTATACACTCACGCGTCAACCACTGTACCAAGGAGGCGGTCAGTGTGCCTTATGCTTAGGTCTTATGCCTTTAATTTCAAAGCTCCTACTTTCCTACGTCACAAAAATACCGTAACAAAAGTAACGTAAACCATAGAGTATATATAGAATTATCGTGATTCCGCAGTTCACAGCTCTCTCCCTGTCCTGCAAATTGGCGTGAAACTAAATTAGCAATATCTAGAGCCCTGATGGAGGCGTGACAAATGCTTTCATTTGTACTGTTTTAGTTTATGTGGTTATATGGCGATCACGAAGTGTTTTGAAAGTTCAAATTTATACATACAAATTAATAAAGAATAGAAAAAAATCGATCACGAGGTGGGACTCGCATCCTTTATTTTGAAAGTTGTTAAAATACTGTCATCTAAATTACTGTAAAATTGTAATCTTTTTATATCTTTTTTTAAATACTAATTAAAAGTACGTACCGATACATACTACTCGTTTTTTTAATAATTAATTCATTGAAGTATATGAAAATCTGGACTAGATTTAAGAGTGTTTACTGTGTAGTAATATGAAACTATCTAATATCAATAAACTACAGTCAAAATTAAGGTGTTCGAACCGTTAAGATTACATTCTACGACGCAATACTTTCCAGTGCTAATTACTGAGTAAAATAAATTATAAAATGTATAAAAAAGACTTTTAACATTCCAATTTTTTCTAAAAAAAGAATCTTTCGCTCATATTTATTTATTTTTATTTATTTATTCTTTATTGTACAACAGTCTTATAATATAAAAGTACAACAAAACCATTCAAAATGTACAAATGGCGGCCTTATGGCTCTAAGCCATCTCTGCCAGGCAACCTTCAGGTAAAGGACAGAGCATAATATACCAAAGGCTAGGAAGCCAAATAACTAATTAATTTAAAATAATAAATTCGAAGAGAAAAAAAAAGAAAAATAAAATAAATAAATAAAGCACAACGTCACACATAATTTATAAATACAACATAAATTAATATATTAAAATTACTACTATAAAATACATAAACCTACTAAACATAATATATACAAAGATTACAATATATACTTAACAGTTAACTATAAATAAAAATACAGCAAATAGCAATATATACATATTATAATATACAACATACATTTAATATTTATATAGATAGATAGTAGTCTTTAAGCATTTTTTTAAAGGATCTTATCGTCTGGGCGCCACGAATCGTTTCAGGAAGGGCATTCCATAAACGGATACCCGATACAGTAAACGATGTACCGAATAATTTACTACCATGCACAGGAAAACGGAGTAGAAAGTTATTGGAGGATCGGAGAGTATAGGATTCAGAAGCAAGGTAATGGAAATTGGATTTCAAGTAGGAGGGAGTACTGGGATGAAAAAGAATGGAATAGAGGAGATGGAGAGTGTGAGCATTCCGACGCAGGCGTATAGGTAGCCACTTGAGCTTCTTGCGAAATTCTGACACGTGATCAAATTTACGTAGACCATATATAAATCTGATGCAGAAATTTTGCAATCGTTCAAGTTTATTGAGCTGATCTTCGCTCAGGTTCGTGTAACAAGAGTCCGCGTAGTCTAAAAGGGGAAGGAGAAGGGATTGAGCTAGCATAACTTTGGTGGGTATAGGCAAGAAACGACTCAAGCGCTTCAAAGAGTTTGCGGCAGCAAATACTCTTTTACTAACTGCTTTGACTTGAGGCACCCATGATAACACCTCGTCGAAAGTTATGCCTAGATTTTTTACTTCAGAACTATAGGGTATGACAATTCCATTCAAGTGCACAGGGGGTAAATCGGCCCAGCTTATTTTTGAGCGGAGTTGTGGACTTCCAATTATAATGACTTGACTTTTGCGTGGGTTGATCTGAATTCCAAAAAGTGTACTCATACTAGGTATGTACTTATAGATGATATTACTGTTTGACGTCATATATTTCGTCACAAACTCGTAGTTTCTAACGTTTTCTATGCTATTTGTAGATTGTTGTATCACGCATATCAAATGCATCTTATAAAATGACTCAGGGAGTTAAAACGGTCTGTTATTTATAACATTCCGTTAGGTTTTTTTAATAGCAAAAAAAGTCTTGTAAAGTCGGTCTAGCAAAAAATTCATACCAAAGTTAAAAATAAAAATTAGTATCAAATCTAAAAAATGACTTCATTCCAGTTTAACACATGTTGTTCATATACCACATTAATACATTATATATACTGTGTGTGTGTGTGTGCGTGTTACATTGTCACATCTAAACCGCTGGCCGAATTTGGATAAATCTTGTTATATTGATAGATGCGAGCTCTGAGAAGTACGTGCGCGAAAACAAAACTACAAATGTGGAAATAGGGGAAAAATATTTTAGACTACAAGTATTTAAAATCACTGTTATCATAATATTCTTAACCCCTTATTGCATGAATTATTAAGGAGATGAAATAAAAATTATTTTTTTGCAAAAAAGTGTTTATTAGACCTTACATTATGAGATCAAATTGAGAAAAAAAATTATTTACTTATATTATAGAAAATATAAAACGGCGCCATATATGGACTCGTATGCAGTGTTTGTTGTATTTTTTCTGTCATATATGGCTTCGTATGCAATTAGAAAAAAGTAACTAATTAATAAAATAAAAATATATTCCGGACTAATTTCACACACACGATTGCTAAGCCCAAAACTAAACTTAGGCTTGTATCCTGAATGCTAAGTCAACTGATATACTACATATATTTAACATAAATCCTATCCTACTAATATTATAAATGCGAAAGTTTGTGAGGGTAGATGTATGTGTATGTGTTTGTTTGTTACTCTTTCACGCAAATACTACTGAACCGACTTCAATGAAATTTAGCACACATAATATAGAGGGTAACTTGGACTAACACATAGGATAGGTTTTATCCCGGAAATCCCACGGGAACGGGAACTATGCGGGGTTTTCTTTGAAAAAGCGGGCGAGGCCGCGGGCGAAATGTTAGTACTTTATATGGATACCTAAATAACACCCAGAATCACAGCCAACTTATACTTTGTGAAATTGCTTAAAACAATTACTTTGTCATTATAACATAAAAACACGTTATATTTTTCACATAACGTGAAGGAACGAAATTGAAACAATATAGGCATAGCTGACGGGCGTTCTTCTTCCAAATTGGGTAATGACTAATCCCATCAGATCGTACAGAATCAAAGTGAAAATCTAGATGTCTTGCAGGAGTTTTTCGTAGCTTTTTTGCGGCAATTGGCGAGTCAGGAATACTGAGGAGACTCCAGAGATGCCGATGTTCCTAAGTTTTTGAGAGACGACCACGTCTTTTGGTAATAAGAGCTTTCCCTGACTTTCGCATTTGCTCTGAAACGGCTAATTAAAAATCATACAGTGGTATATAGTATGAGTCTGTATTTATTGATGATGATATGATATTTACATGCTTAGCAGTGAGATAAAAGTGTCCAGGATCGATACTGGAACAATCAGTGAAAGTATCCTTAAATGCATACCAAGCCACATATGACATAATATATTTTGGACGGAATGCATACGAAGCCAAATATGACAGATTTGGAAAAGTACAAAAAAAACATGATTATAGCAAAAAAACAACCAAACCAAATGTTTTACCTTATTTTAGAAAGACTAAAGAATGAAGTAATATTTTTTTTCATGGCTTTACTCACCTTTTTGATATTGAAATCTTAATTTGAAAATCACGGTTTTTTCCGCGCACCCAAACCGTCGCACGCGCTAGACTAAATCTATAATATATCTGATGGATAATATTTACACTGTATAAATTAATTACATTCCAATTCTCGATGAAATGCTGTTTAACATGTAAGGTTATTTTTTTAGATATTGTTTATAGTTAGCCTATAAAAAATTCATGAACTTCGTCGTCCATATATGGCTTTGTATGCGGTAAGGGGTTAATAATCTCACAGAGATTTTTATTACGTAAAGTTCAATGACCCGTGTTATCAAAAACTGCAATATATTTGATTATGGTGAGGTGAAAGTACTTTAAAGTAAATACTTACGTCTAGGTCTTATCTATATCCTAGGAATTCCAGAAATTCCTAGATTAATGCTAATAATATATAGAAAGATTAGCAAATGTTATGCATCTGTCGTGGACTCGTGGTCGTGGCCATATCGTAGATTTGTTCATTTCATGAAATGATCGATCATTTCGTGAAATGGTCGCATTTCAATTTATATCTTTATTTTGAAGTGGCTACTAATAAAACAAATATTTCTGCATGTTTATGTATTACCTATCTATTGTTAAAAATTGTCGCTCTGTCACAATTTATATACATTTTTACAAAATACGCGCGTAATAATTATGAAAAGAAAATTAATAAAATATCTACACACAGATCAAGAATACGTGAATAAATCGAAATTTCACGTCCTTACATAACTTACGTGAAACAACTTAATCTGCTTTCAGATATAAAATGGCGCTCAGTCACGAGACATAAAGCCACTAACAATTACCGGAGTTTCTTTTTGGCGGCAAAATTAATGCTTTTCGAATTGTTTTAAACTCGCCGCTCATTTTGACGTGGTATTTTAAATATACGTTCCGTTTAACGGTTGTATTGGAGCGGAAATTTTCTGTGGTGAGATGATTTTTATATCTATACTAATATTATAAAGAGGAAAGGTTTGTATGTATGTATGTATGGTTTTCACGCATAAACTACTGGACCGATTTTGATGAAATTTGGCACAGATAATCTTTAGACCCTGAGAAAGAACATAGGCTAACTTTTATTGCGAAATATGTACCACGGGCGAAGCCGGGCGGACCGCTAGTATTATCTATTATTAATCTTAATAATTCATTGTATATTGCGAGAACTAATTAATTTCAAAGATATTGGCTATACTTTCAAAAAAGAAATGCAAAAAATTGCGGATTGAAACTGCAAAAATTTATCCGAAGTTCCAAAGTCCCAAGAAATATGCAGGTTTTAGAATACATATTTCTAATCAATTTTTTGTATTTATGAATTATTATGATTAAATTGAAGAAATTTCACCATTAGCTAAATTGACCTTTTAAAACCTTTGAAATACATAATCTTCTTATATATAAAAATGAATCGCAAAATGTGTTGGTAAGCGCATAACTCGAGAACGGCTGAACCGATTTCGATAATTCTTTTTTTATTATATTCCTTGAAGTACGAGGATGGTTTTTACGTAGAGAAAACGTAAATATGTACCACGGGCGAAGCCGGGGCGGACCGCTAGTAATATAAAAATGAATCGCAAAATGTGTTGGTAAGCGCATAACTCGAGAACGGCTGAACCGATTTCGATAATTCTTTTTTTATTATATTCCTTGAAGTACGAGGATGGTTTTTATGTAGAGAAAACGTAAATATGTACCACGGGCGAAGCCGGGGCGGACCGCTAGTTATATATAAAAATGAATCGCAAAATGTGTTGGTAAGCGCATAACTCGAGAACGGCTGAACCGATTTCGATAATCCTTTTTTTATTATATTCCTTGAAGTACGAGGATGGTTTTTATGTAGAGAAAACGTAAATATGTACCACGGGCGAAGCCGGGACGGACCGCTAGTAATTAATAAACATCCTTTCTTATTACAGTAGATAATTATTTTGCAAGCGTACACGTGCGCTTTACTATTCCTAGAAGCTTCTCCCATAATCTAGTAAGTAAGCTGTTAGTCTAATAATACATAAAACCCGTTTTAAAATATCAAAAAAGTGACCCATTTCAAACAAAATTGCAGCGGGCAAGCAGTATGATAATTCGTCGATAAATTGCGTCTCAATAAGGAGAATGATTAAAATAATGCAAGGTTCGGAACGAGGCAGATACAATCTCGATCAGCAACTACTTATTAGTACGTGAAAATATTAACATCACGAGAGTTTTCGTAAATAACGAAATTTTGCGCGACACGGAACGTGTGTTGCTGGATGGGCCTGTTTTTATAATAAAAAATATTAAAAAAAACTGCCCCATCCAGCAATAACAATATAATAAAATAAATAAGATAATTTATTGCTTTCAAATACAATTATACGGATATACAGGGTGTAATCGTTAAGTGTGCACAAGCGATTATTCCGTAACTATTGCAGATATCAAAAAACTTTAAACTGATATCGAAAGTACTTAACCTAATGAGTAAAATGGCCATAATAAATTTTTAAAAATAAAACGAGAAATAACCAAAAATGTTACATTAAACGCTCCCATACAATTTATTTCCCATACATTTTGTATTCATAGTAGATTTTCGAAGTGACGTCCTTATTGTGCAATACAATGAGGAGGTCTATTTACAGTTTCTAAATGAACTTCCCTCCAAATTTGCGAAGTAATTAAAGCAGAAAACCAAAAAAACAAAAAAAAAGCTAAAATCTTTCATATTAAATGTATAGGTTGATCCAAAAGTAATGATAATTGGGTATTTCCTGTGCACATAAAAATATAAAATAAATGTTTTATGCTTGCTCATGTAATCACTAAGTTATCACAAAAAAATTATATCTACAGGCCACGTTTCCAAGTATTAACATTAATTTTAATGTGAACAGTGCGAGCCAGAATGTTTCCCGACGAAAAGAAGAAACAACGATTCGACATTTAGAGGGTGAATTTCTAAATTTTTAATGAGATCAGGATAATTTTTTGTCACGATTTGTGACCATGGGCGTTACCTGGGTTCACCATGTTTATGCTGAAACCAAGAAACAATCAATGGCCTGGATGCGAGCTTCCAAAGTGACGGTGAAGATTTTCAAAGTGAAAATTAGTGGGATAGATTAAAGCCGTAGTTTTTTGGGACGCTGAAGAAATGTGGAATATTTTAAGAAGGTAGCCACTACACAGGGCTCTTACTACACAGACCAAATTAAAAGATTGCGGGTAGGTTAGTAAGAAAAAGAGACATGGCAAACTTCGGTCTTGAATGTTGGTTCACCAAGACAACGCACCAGATCACAAAGCGTCAGTTGCGATGGCTGCCAATCAAAAATCGGCATTGAAAATGCTTGAACACCCACCCTGTTTGTAAGATCTAGCTCCTAGTTAATTCTATCTCTTACCTCGGCACAAGAAACACCGTCGATACAAGAAATTTTAAGACGACAGCGAAGTGATGGCCGATTTTGAGGGGTTTTTGTAGATGAAGTCAAAATTTTTTTTTCTAAGTTAAGGAAAAAAAATATCGAAGTATATTATCTAGTTAGAAGACTATCTAGAGAAATACATAATTATTTTAACTGTAATGACCTTGTTTAATATTGATTATAATACTTTGGGATCAACCCATGTACATGGGATATTCATATCTCATACTAAATGTATGGGAGGGTTTAAAGTTAATTTTTTAGATATTTCTCGTATTATTTTTAAAAATTTATTATGGCCATTTTACTCATTAGGTTAAGTACTTTCGATATCAGTTTAAAGTTTTTTGATATCTGTAATAGTTACGGAATAATCGCCTGTGCACACTTAACGATTACACCCTGTATACAGAATACGCTCAAACTTATTGCATAAAAAAGGAAAAAATACACACATACATATTTAAAAATTTTTTTTATAAATTATAATATCAACCTCACCTGAATTACCTGAATTAAGTATGTATTATGTGAACATTACTTTCTTTCGTTGAATATTCTCGATAGCATTGTAATATTCAAAAGTATAGCTATTTATTTGATATCGTTCAATAACAAAATATAGTTATTTGCGCCGAACACAACACTAATTAAAATTTTAATGTACTAAGAATACGCCTTTAATAGCAATTAAAAAACATAATGCAAAAAATCTAGTCTAGCACTTTAACTCCCAGGTTCAAAGAACAGACCTCCGCGCACGGTTGAACAAAAAAAAAACAAAAAAGAAAAAACAATCTGACAGCGCTCCAGATCAAACGGGCAATCAGATATCAGCGTGAATGGGCTCCGAAATAATGACGAATTTCTCGTAAGCCCCCGGGGCCATTCTTTTTATTTATCAAGGTTAAGTGTTGTCAATGGGAGGAATTTAGAAGATTGCATAGAGTTTGCAGATGTGAAATGATAGTCGTAATGTGTTGTTAAAGTTTTTTAACAAGTTCGTAGTTTGTGGCTGGAAAAGCGTGAAAAAAATATAATATTTTTTTTTAATTTTCTATTTTTTTTTGATGTTTCAGTGTTTGTCTTAACTTATTAATCTGTTACAACGTATAGTTAGTGGACTTTTCATTTTTTTCTCAAGTTTAGCAAACAATTTATAATAAATAATAATACCTACATCGTGAGGTTAGTCATTTAAGTATTATATTATAAAAGCTATTGTATTAAAATACATTCATAGTAAAAACACTTTATCTATCTTTGCGCATCTCGTGAATTGATGAATGATTGTGTTTTTCAGAAATATATTTAACCAGAAAAATATATAACCATGTAGGTACGCATACAAATGTGCAAAATGTGCGTGAATAATTTTTTATGCTATACTATTCTACATAATTTCAAATTATTAAAACCTTGAAAATATTTCAGCTCAAACTATGAATGGACTGATTAAAGCGGTGAATTAAAAAATAAACGTCGATGTAAAATATTTATAAAAATCCCTAAACAAATAGTTTTATTACTTTACAAAATAATTACGATCAATGGTACATTTATATTTATTCCACAACCTAATTACAAACCAATGAATCCATTAATCATATTACCAAACCAACCACACTCATCAAACGAAGCGCATTAAAACCACGCAACATAACCTTACTACGTAACCATGACAACAAGTGCAGCCAAAGGGATCTTTCCCCAAATACCCAAACCCGTTCCCGGGGCAACGACCCGCGCCCGCGCAGGTATTTGCGCTGATTTCGGCACAAAATCGCACTCGGTAACTTTGTTTTTGCACCGCCATTATTATTATTAATTGGATCACTGAGTTGACCGTCGTTACAATGTTGCCAAGCGTGATACTTTTTTATGTGGGTCCCGTATATGTATACGATGATAAAAGTAATTATTAACACTATAAAATAATAGACATTTTATTAATAAAACACGAACTCAGTTAAAAAACACGAACTTACTTAGTCTCTGAGAAACAAACATGTGCACATACATACAAACACATATGTATATATGCATTTACTTTTAACAAGCTAATTTTTCCCCAGAATCATTTATAAGTCCTTGTTGTTCTTTTTTAATTGTTCGGAAAACTAATCGATGAAAATGAGCACTATTTCAATAGTACGGTAAACATATAATTTGGTTTCTAGATGGATGCCTATTGTGACTAAAGATTCTCATTTTTCTCAAAATAATTTGTAATTTTCCCAATGTTAAATTAACACTAATAACGTTTTCCAATTTCCCCACAGAACACCAATATCGTTTCTCATTTTATAATTCGCATATATCAGATAGCTGGGCCAAAAATTGGGCTGCATTTTCAATGTCCAACTTGATTTAGTAGTGTAAACATGTCAATTTGTACACTGCAAAGTTACGTTGGCACGTCTGGGCGTAGTGCTGGTATACTTTATGAGGTGTATTCGATTTTGTCGGGTTATAAATTTCGAATCGAATCCACAGTCCCTTGCACGTCACAGAGTAAATAAATCAGAGAGCCTTTTAACTGATTTGGTTTAAAGGTACGCAAAAATTAGCAAAATAGTGTTTTGGGCTGGAGTCATGTCAAAATATCTACTGTATTCTATTTGGGGAAATCTGCAAATCAAATTTCAGCTAGTTTGGTTCTCATTATTTTTGGTCCTATTATATACTTATGCTATCGATACTAAGAAAGAGGGCCTCAAATCTCGAGAAATTTTGATCTCTGATTTGATGGAAGAACCTTCTGCCCTAATTAAACCACTAAAACAAAAATAATCACATAAAATTGAAAAATTTTTTCGGGGTTCAAATTTAAGCCCTAACACAGAATAGTTAATAGTACAGGCCTTACCTATCAAGTCATGTTACCTAGTAACTCTTCCTTTCTATGACTTTTCTTCGATTAACTAACGCCAAGAAAAGTAAATTAAACCCATACTTCCCCACTCTGTGTCCACTCCAATTCCAAGAAGCGCTTGGTATTCGGTCGGCGTTCTGTTTATATTAACTTAATGAGAGAACAGCCTGTTTTTGCGTTGCAAGACGCGAAGGCTTTTACCGAAAACTTTATATGAAATTGTATCACTGCTTTTTGCGCAGTACTTACCGGTAATGGTCTCTGCAATGAGCTCATTGGTGCATTATTTTGATTTAAGTCAATTAGCTTTGTAGCTGAGGCGAGAGATATTGCTATCAGGAATTTATTGTTATTTATTTAAAATTGATTGTGTTAACGTTTAAGGTTTGTGCAATTTGTTCAGTCTGTATTTGCTTATCTGTTGCTATCCAACAGAATTTGATACAGCTCTTCATGAGAAGTAGAAAGACATTTAAATAATTATGAGCTTATGACACACTCTTCCCTGAGTAATCTGTACAAAAAGTAGTCAGACGCAGTAGTGTCAATACAGTATGTACGTTAAGCACTTGTGTTTTCACTTTGTTTAAAAATACTTCGCAACCATAACCTTCTGTAGCCTTAATTCATAAATAAACACTTATTTTTTTAACACCGGTTTGTATTTTTACAAAGACCACACAGAGGCGTTCAACAGCTTAATCATTATTATTTGTAAATTAATTAACATCGGGTCTCAGAACCCGTTTATAAATATTGTTTTTATCTTGAATATGACTAATTTTATATTTGTAATGTTTAAGTGGTAAGTACATCATGTTGTTTTTTCAAAAATGTAAATGTTGAAGTTTAATATCAACAATTGGACACAAAAAAGTGTTGCAATAGTGTTAAATACACAGTAGAAAATATTTTCAAACCTGTGAAAGATGATATTGAATTTAAAATATTTTTATAATGATAATTATTGAGGAACCCTGTCGGATTATGCAGTTGTTAAAAATGCCATAATCCCCCTGATCTGCCGAACATACCATGACCAGCCCAACATGCTACCCACTAGACCGAGACATAACAAAACATTGGTTATTCGTTGGCTCATCGCAATACATTTGCAATAAGTCGAACATAAAACCAGCCATTGGTCTCGTTATTTTTTCCCTCAACCATCTTTACGTAACCAATAAATAGATAAAAAAGTGTTGATTAAGCGCAAAAATCAATCGCGTGAGCGCTCTTTCTTTGTAAATTTTAAATTTGAAATCGTTCTTGTGTGAATTTTTGCGTTTCCTCCATGTTAATATGCTATTAACGGCTAAGAATGTAGTTGCCGGGCAAATTATACGGGTGATCGGTGTATATATGCGCCTGCTACGGCAGGAATACCCGTTTATCAATATTGTCTGCTGTCTGGAGGAAATAGTATGGGGTTAGGCTCTGTACACAATGCAAGATTTATTTAATTCGTTATAATCATTGCTACATTTGGAATCCTGTTTGACCGCTCTTCGATAAGGGTCTCGGAAGGCTGATTGCTTATTTGTCCGTAAAAATTAATCTGCTGGTACATGATTGATAAAGGGATATCTGTTTTATTGTAATTGCACTTATTGTTTGAATACTAAACAGACAGTTATACTGTATACCTAAATGTTACTTTGTATAATTGTATTTAGTCCTTTGCTATCATGATTCATTTTAATTTAACAGTATATTTCTCCCATATATTGACGATATAATCGATTTTGGAATGATATTTGACTGTGCCTCTAACAAGTAACTAGCTAAAAAGAAAGTTAATTGAAAATCTATACTAATATTATAAAGCTGAAGAGTTTGTTTGTTTGAACGCGCTAATCTCGGGAACTACTGGTCCGATTTGAAAAATTCTTTTGGTGTTAGATAGCTCATTTATCAAGGAAGGTTATAGGTATCATCACTCTACGACCAACAGGAGTGGAGCCACGGGGGTGAAACCGCGCGGAGCAGCTAGTTAGGAATAAATATACAACTTGTTGCTTAGATAAGAAATACATTCTGTAACGGAAAATTTAGATTTTGAGAGTATAAACTGACCGGTTGGCTTGCTTGGTAGTGGCCCTGCCTTCCAAGCCAGAGGTCGTGGGTTCGATTTCCACCCGGGGCAAATATTTGTGTGATCAACATAGATGTTTGCTCTGTGTCTAGGTGTTAATTATCTATACATATAAGTATTTATTTAAAATTGTATATGTAAGTTAATCAGCCATCTGGTTTCCATAACACAAACGAAAGCTTAGTATGGGATCAGATCGTGCCGTGTGTGAAAATTGCCCTGAATATTTATTTATTATTAATTAATTTATTTATTTATTAAAGTTTCAAATACAATCCAATTACATTTTTCCCTTAGGTTATACTTTTACCAAAACCAAGTTTCAAGTTATCGTAAGTACATCATGTTTATTGATGTAATTAATTAAAAGTAAGTTGACTATTGACCAAATAAAAGGCCTTGACATATTCTGAGCTTCGAGAAAGTTGTGGAATTTTCGAAAGGATACTTTTATAAGGCTGTCAAGTGACGTCGGGTTAATAATTGATATCATATATATTAAATTACGTTCACTGACTTGTTTAATAGTAACGGGAAAAACTTGTTTTTTTGTCTGTCTGTGCAAAGGGTTGGATGAAACGCGAATGTTCATTTTGATCAAAACAAACGATTATGAATGCCAAGTTTGAGTGATTTTAACAGTACGTGGTGTATGTAGGTTTAATATTTTTTTAATTGTTTGACGCTAGCTTTATTTTAGTATGTTTTTTTATGTGGGTACATCATATGCACGCATTGAGTTACTATGTACTATAGATTTAAAGAACAAAGCATATCCCATACATGAATGTGAAGATTTTGTATATTTATTGAATACTAGCTTTACGCCCGCGGCTTCCCTCGCGTTTTCAAAGAAAAACCCGTTACCGTAGGATTTCCGGGATAAAACCTACCCTATGTCCTTTCTCAGGTATCAAAATATCTCTATACCAAATTTCATTCACATTGGTTCAGTAGTTAAGGCGTGATTGAGTAACAGACAGACAGACAGAGTTACTTAATTCGCATTTATAATATTAGTATGGATTTATGTTGATGCCTGAACTACTGAACAGATTTTAACACAATTGACAGAAAATCAGCTTTTTATTAATATACCTTTATGAACACGGCTTTATCGATACAATACCGATATTTCAATGTTAAGAAATATCGCCTATCTATTATTGAATAGCTGAAAAAAGGGATTGCATATGGTATTAATAAATATGCTAATCGTAATAGCATACATTATTTGGATTATTGTAATTATCCAACCAGAAATTTGAAAAGGTTATCCGTGTTTATGATTAACGGATTCTTCATAGTTTTTATACGTCTGGCTTTTTATCAGAGATAGGCGCGTGTCGAGACAATGTTTTAGCAGTGCTTTTTAAGTTATGAAAAGAATAATAATGTTGAATAAAATGTTAAGATATAATAATTATTACTCTATATATTATTAATGTTATTTTATTATTATACGTTACAGTTCCCGTATCACAGTTACCCGTCTGCTCGGAAACGGATTGACAACTTTTTATGAAACTTCGGTAGGTCTGAAGAATTGGCTGAAAAAATACATTAAAACCCCGACGTAAGGAGTAACTATTATATTTTTAAATATTTATATTTAATAAATATTTACTTATATAATAAAATTATAATGTAATATCATACTTATGTACTATATTTTGAAAAGTCCAAACTACCACAGTCATATAGTACATTCACTAAACACTTTTGAATAAATTTTGAATATAGGTATAGATAGATTTTGGAAAGGGACAAAGGGGAAGTTTGGTGCGGAAATAATAAGGTATAATAAATTAATATGGTAGGGTTGAAAACGGGGACGGCTTCAATGCAGGCAATTGCAATTATTGCAAAGTGCACGCAAGACCTAAGTTTTGTTTGTTTGTCGGTCTTTTACGTCGCAACGGAGGATATTTTTTTAATGGGATGGTCAAAACTGGTTTGCCTACTGTTTATTTTACACCTGTATAGGTACTACTACAATAGTAACTGTCCTGTGCTGTTTCTTTTAGAAATATATAGGGATGCTTATAAATACCATGTGCTTCTTTTATTGCAATAAGGTTAGAAATCAATCGCTTGATCACATTGATTGAAGTGACAAGTGCAATTTCTGCATAGCAACAGCGAAGACCGGCATATCCGTGTCCTTTGAAGCATGGAAGCGCTCACTTCAACAGCGGTTACCCATCATCACACTGGCCGCGCCTTACGCT
Source organism: Colias philodice (assembly GCF_061535455.1). Taxonomy (NCBI): domain Eukaryota; kingdom Metazoa; phylum Arthropoda; class Insecta; order Lepidoptera; family Pieridae; genus Colias; species Colias philodice. Next base: position 9,946,105 of record NC_143097.1, read on the forward strand.
GCTTAACTGACTCGTTCACTGACCGAGTATGTACGCCATACAAATGCTATTTGCATTGAAAAACTTAAGATGTCAAATGTCACTGTTCCCCATAACGAGCCGAAAAACCGCCAATCGTGTGTCTGACAGCGGTCGCCATGGCAACCGCTCCAGTACAAATAATTGGCCCCAAGTAGAGATAACATCAAGGGTTTATTCGCACTACGGGTCACCTTCAATACTTAGTATGAAATAAAGATTCTCGCTGTCTGTATGTATGCTTACAACTTTTAAACTACGCAACCGATTTTGATGCGGATTTTATAACAGATAGAGTGATTAGAATAAACCGAGCGGGTCCCTTGTCATATCCTACTAATATTAAACTTAGAAAGTTTTTTGAGGAAACCTAGTAGCTTAAAAACCAGAACAGCAAATTATAAGCTATGTATTGTTATATGTACTTGCTTTGAAGTTTCTCCGTGAGTAAAACCGCGCGGCGCAGCTAGTAATCACTTTACAGCTATTTATATATAAAAAATATATGTTTAATGTCTATATTTGAAGTTGCAAATAATTAATAGCACAGATCGTATCGGGATTGTACTAGATTATGACACCTGCCTTTTAGTCACCTGTTTTTATTTAAATGCTATGGGTATTAAAATGGATACCAAGTATTAATATATGATCTATAGATAATTAATCTATTCATAGAAGAATAAAAATAACATTGAATACACTTGGATTAAGGTAATCTCTATTTAAAACATCTCTAAATTTTTGGCTATTTTTTCCACATTTATGTGTTTATTACACCAAAACTTCAATATAAATCACAGAAATGTTCTGTTTAAACAACTATGCATATTTGACAAATTTAGTTCTACTTTTCTGTTCTTAAAACTCCACAAAACATCAGCAGCACTAAACAATATTCATTAAATATTTAAATACTATAAAAACATTATATAACATATTTAATATCGCAAAATAATTTCTCACGCAACAGTGCGCAAAGATCCCTTTGACATACTTGAATGCATTTCACCTGTACTTATTTAGGATTCAAAGACCCCACGACCAGAACGCTGTCCCGTTCCTTCCCCATAAGTCAGAAAGAGACGCTATTAAACATGTATTTTGGACCTCATCCGTCATTTTTGGCAACCAGATCGGTATTAATTGCACTATATAATTACTTATGAGTAAAATTCGCGTAGATGTGGAAAATTTAAATTACATAAAGTTTGGAAGATAAACAATGATTTTTTGGCTATGGTGTGAATACAGATACTAAATACTACTTAGTACTACTTAGCATTTAGTACGTAGTTCCAGTTAGACAAAAGAAATTGGATTAAGAAAATAAGATTTTCTATAAAGTTTGTAGAAGGTAAATTTCTTCTTGAAGGTTACATGCACTAGGTTGTTTATACAGTTTTCTATCATAGGTCAATGACTTAAGAAACTATAAAAACATTATAAAACACCTTCCAAAATTTTACAATATTTTGACAGAATTTCCAGAAGTTTCCGAAATATCTGTAACACGTATATTTTGAATTTTGATTGTTCCCGTGGGTGGTCCACGGCAACAAACTGTAAAAACTTAATAGATTTCCTCGAGCGCAGTTAAACGCGAATTATATTGCTCACACACAATAGTGAACATTTTTATTTATATAAAAATTGTAAAATAAGGTTCGGGTTTACTGATGTTCTTTGTTTTTCGTGTTTATGTCTTACAATGGATAAAGACATTAGTAAATATGTCAATTTGCATCTAAAAAGCATAAATATCATAAATTGCTTCGAAAAATTAAAGTTAATACTGAAATTTTATGAAAGTAAATTATGGCTGAGAATACCTACTGGAATATTTATGACAATATACGTTTATCCAGGCAATACGTGAATGAAGCCACGTGCTATGAATGAATGAATGAATGAGTGCTATGGTAGTATAGTGAAAATAATCCGGCTTTAAAACCTCTTTCTAATATATAAGTCAATGTAAGAATTGATCCCCTTGCATGTATATTATTCATGTTAATTCTCTTATTGGTGGAGGGTCCTCCTTTGACGATTTTGGTCATAATCTATAACATTAGCTTATAATATGATACATGATCGATTTTTGTTTGAAACTCGGTTCCATAAGAAATATTAGTTTTATCATGTTTTCCCCTATATATGAGAAAATGGCTCATCACTACATAGTATAAAACAAAGTCGCTTTCTCTGTCCCTATCTCCCTATATATGCTAAAGTCTTAAAAACTACGGAACCGATTTTGATGCGGTTTTTTTAACTAGAGTGATTTAAGGAAGGTTTAGGTGAGGAGAAAGGCGGAAAGCTAGTATGGAGTACTAATGTAATCAGTTGAATTTTACCAACTTGAAAAAAAGGAGGTTCCATGTTTCTCTATTTTGTAACTATATTCACCGATTTCTTTTAGAATTATCGTAAAACAATATTTTTTGAGCCAACCATTGTGCCGCTATAAGTCGAGATTAAAAATATTATTATACGTTTAAAATATTTCAATATAAACCGAGTCAATTATGGCGTGTGAAAAATCTGAAAGTCGAACGAATCGTATTTATTACATTTTGCAAATCAATTTGAATGCACAGCATAATGTTATGTTGGTATTTGATTGTGTTATTTTATTATAATATTATGTATTTATTTAAAGTGATAGATTTAGACTTAAATTATGTTTATTTAAGATTTTATAGCATTTTGTTTCTAATTTTACCTGTAGATTTAGATTTAGATTTTTTAAGCTTTGCATAGCTTCTATCGCGGGCCTTGAGCACGGGGACCGAAACCAGAAATTTAGTAACGAAAAACCTCACGCTCCCCACTCCGACGGGCGCGGAGGTGTGGCTTGAAGCCATAGCACGTCTTTTTTATTTAGATTATCCTTGTATTCTTAACTTTTTATAGAAATGTCATATAGTATCATATCTTTAAGGAACTTTTACGAATCCAACCTAGTTGATATGAAAGTATATCTTTTTTATTTAGATTATCCTTGTATTCTTAACTTTTTATAGAAATGTCATATAGTATCATATCTTTAAGGAACTTTTACGAATCCAACCTAGTTGATATGAAAGTATATCTTTTTTATTTAGATTATCCTTGTATTCTTAACTTTTTATAGAAATGTCATATAGTATCATATCTTTAAGGAACTTTTACGAATCCAACCTAGTTGATATGAAAGTATATCTTAGTAGGTATTTTATATGTAAGTACCTACCATAATACATTATAGTTTTGATTGTGAATCTTTTCCGATTCCAACAAATAAAAAAAAATATTTTATTAACTAATACATATACATATTAACCAAAACTACAGATCGAAGTTGATTCAATCATAAATCAGTTAAATATTATCTGTAAAAACTAAAAATCATCAAAAAAAAAAAATGTTGTGTGGTTTTATGAAACCACTGTAAAAGTGAAACTGTTCGAACGGTTCCGAGCACTGCTTTGTGTAGCGCATGTCGCGTGTCGGTCGGCTGCCGAGTAGGTATACCTACTCGGCAGTAGGTATACCTACTCGGCAGCCGCGATACACGCGACATGCGCTACACAGACCAAAAAGTTTGAGACGATGTAATAAAAGTTTCACTTTAAAAATAAAAATATATTATTAAAATAATTGATAATAGTAGTATGTATATAACGCCTACATACCTAACAGAAAACTATTGCGAAAAAAGCCACTTTACCTCAATTCACAGGCTTTACTTACATTGACGTAAAGCAATGACGTATGTATGTGTGCGTAGACATGATAACACATTTTTAGTTGCATGTAAGTTCAACTACTGATAACGCACCTTCTAAATTAATACAATGCCTGATAAGATTGTGAATGACTTGACAAAGTTATATAACTGGTGATGAAAAATTATTCACTTATAATACCACAAGAGCTTCAAAATTATCGGGTATTTTCCGATAGGTTCGTTGCAAACAAATGAAGGAGTCAAGTTTTAAGTTAAGGTTAAGGTTTTTCCTGAAAAACTTGACGACTTCAATTGTTTGCAGGGAACCTTGAGGGAAATGCCAGATAATTTTGAAGCTCGTGTGGTATTCGGGAGATTATTTTTCCGTCCCAAATGTCGGCCAATAATTTCACAATTGAATTGAACCTGTCAGTTTGACGTCAACGACCAGAGAAAATTTTCAAAAAATTATCAGTATAATACCATGTAGGTTGTACCACGTGACGTCGAATGGTGCAATTCTATTGGTCGATATTTGGGTCGGAAAAATAATCTATATTAAATTCGTGTTCAATAAAAAGTACATTTGCATGCAAATTACATTTTATAATATTAAGTTGCATCATATTTTTGAATTTTACCTGATTAAACTCCGAACAACCAAAATAATATTGTCTTTTTCAACTCCCAGAGTAGGTATCTACCTACATACGAACTTAGAAAGATAGGAAAGCTGTATTATCATACATCATTAAAAAAATGACCTTATTTTTCAAAAAATAATTTACTATATGCAACTTTACAGAAATACGTCGAATCAAAGAAGGCGCGTAACGGAAAAATGTCACGCGTAACGAAAAAATGTTGTACACTAAATTTTTTTCCAACCCCGATAAAGAAGTTTCACATAAACTAGGTAAAATTAACTTAGATGATTATAAAATTCGGGAAGCCATTCCTTTCATAGACGATCACATGACACATCTTAGTAGCAATTCATAACATAATTGTTTTAGCAATTTATTAAAACACAACCATGTTTTAAAAATAAACCTACACCAATTTGCCCATTGAACGTCCAACATTATGGTGGCAGTACACATGGGCCCAACGTGTTGGGCCAACGGGTTGGGCCAACGTGTAGAGAGCTACTTGGCGGTATGTTGGCTTCATTAGCCTAGTTGGCGCCAATATTGGCAGGCCAACCGAATGTTGTCGGTTTTTTGTGCACACATCAAAGGATCTTGGCGCGCTCCGCAAACAGCGTTCACACGTTGGTGTCTTGTTCAGTTTGTTGATACTCGTCAGCGGAGACAGTATCGTTGCGCGGCAATGAAATTTACGTTTAACCATGTTCCGATAGCGATGGCGGCGCCGATGTGGACAATCATTGAGGTTTTACAATTCGTAGAATTGTATCCACATGAAGGAATAATTTGGAATCCACGGCATGAACTACTTACACAAAAATAAAAACCATATGACTCAATAAATTAGATGTTAGATGTTTTTCTTATCTCACTTTCATACAATGAGATAAAAAAATGAATATATTTATAAAATGAGTAAAATAGTATTAATAAGTTACTTGTTCTTAAAAATTAAATAACAATATTCAATGAGCATGATTTTGATCAAATTGTGCTTTATTACATAAATAATATTATCATTTAATATAATAATATTATATTATAATCTTTAAAGTTTCGTTTTATAGGTAATTAAAATTAAATTAAGTGTAAAATGTACACATTTTAAACATTTGAAAAAATCTAAACATAATAATGTTATATTTATACAGAAATAAAAAAGGACAATAGAGTATCATCGCAGACGGCAGAGTACATTCATTGTTATGGATGCACATGTACGTAATAATTAAACGCACTGTATAAATAAATTACCGCGGCTGCAAGAACTTCTACGGACTACGTCCATCCTTGAAGCGCCAATGCAGAATGATCTGTACGCCAATGTGTGAACAGGAAACTTCATTTTTTCCCAACACGTTGGCCCAACGCCTTGGCCCCATGTGTACTGCCGCTATTAGCGCATCAAATATTTGTTCACTGCACACACACATACACGCCTCACTTTTTTCTTGTCAAATTATCGTCCCGTGAGTTATATGCATTAATTTGCATTCAGTTCCCATTGGCGCGGAATTTCATAAAAAGCCTCGAGATCAATCACGGACAGTTGATTATCTGAAAACGGGTTTGGGGTCGATAACCAGGCCGAATTTTTCGGCAACTCTCATGTAGGTGTTGGAACGAGCCGGTTCGCCAGAAGCGTGTGCGTTGCGCGCGCTTTTTTTAAATTTGGAAGCGGTGTTTATTTTTTATTCGTAGTTCACAGCTATTTTGTGTATCTATATCATACCTAAAAGGAACGAACGAACGACAAATTACAGTTCATTCATCGAATAAACTCTTCAAAACATCAATTTGATACATAACAGCATTGTATAAATGATACTCTAAGATTCTCGAGATATTATGTGTTCTGCAAATAAATCTGTTGAATTTGAAATAAAAATTTTCAAGCAATCTCTGTTTTCTTTTTCATAATGGACGTTCATATAGGTACCTACAGACTAGAAGTAGGCAAGTCGACCGTTTTTGCTTTCGAAATATATCTATATCATCCCACATCCATGATTTATACAACAACATGAAATTTATTCCTAACATGTAAAAAACATATATGTATTAAATAATAAATACAAAAGTCGCACCAAAATGTAGTGTATATAAAATTATCTCAGTACTCCGAAAGAGCGCTTTCCTTTGCTGTAAAAGGTACACTTTGCAAATTTTAATGAGGGCCCGATACAATTCAGCCACCATTCTTCTGAATACCTTAATAACCGCTTATAATTAGGAGCACGGACAAAAACTTTAATTTATTCTTCATATTCTTGAATGATAATTAAATGATTCTTTTTTTCGTTGAACTGTGCTATGAAATATGTTATAATTATTATAGTGATTGTGATGTTTGTGAATTTTATGCAAAAATCGCTAGTCAGATTTAGATGAGAATTTAGTGGAGAGATAGGTTATTAAAACACATACACTGGATAAAAATACGTTTTATTTATACCATAACTAGTTCACATATTCATTTAATGGTGACAATTATTTCATCTCTAAAACAAACAAAAAATCAATGTAAAAAAGTAAAAGTGTAGTAAAGTAATTCAAATATTTGTTATCGAATTGGAATTCCTAATATGTAAATATATTTTTATTACATTTTAAAGTACTTGTGATATACATACTATTATGGGAATGTTATCAGTTTAGTTCCAGCTATAATAATCCATACTAATATTATAAATGCGAAAGTAACTCTGTCTGTCACGCCTAAACTACTTAACCAATTTTCATGAAATTTGGTATGGAGATATTTTAATACCCGAGAAAGGACATAGCCTACTTTTTATCCCGGGAAAATGACGCAATCCCAGAAATCCCACGGGAACGGAAACTATGCGGGTATTTCTTTGACAGCGCGGGCGAAGCCGCGGGCGGAAACCTAGTACATAATATGTTTGATACATTTGATAATAAAGAATAAGTTTAAAAATACAGGAATTATACAAACAACCTGAAATAATTATTTTTGACAAAAAACTTAACCATCTCCAAAATTATTATCAGAATTAGACCAAATTTAAATTGGAGTACACGGAGGGCACAAACTTTGAAATTAATACAAATACAAATCAAAATCGGATCAACTATTCGAAAGTTTGTAAGTAACAAACAAAAAATATTATACCTTCTCCTTTTTTGAAGTCAGTTGAAAAAATGTTTTAAAGCTCTAACTCTATGTACCAAAGAAAATATCCGGTGCTACATTCTTTGACTGAAACGTAATCGAAATAAGAGTCAGGTATCAAAGCTTAAAAAAGCTTTAAAAGTTCCTTCTATTAATCATAGATAGATAGTACTTAGTGAAATTAGAGATCCAACCATTCGAATGTGAACTTTATACCTAAACATATAAGGTATATTTTATATGGGTGTTGTGTTTGCGAATGTGTTGAAAACTCGAAAGTTCAAAGACCTTCACCCACACTAGTCTATATTTTTTTGTTTCAATTCGCAGTAACGATGAATCGTATTTGAATAGACATCGGTCATCGATTGTCCGCTCTTAATATTTATATCGTGATTTAATGGTAATGTAGATCATTGGAGAAAAAACTGCTTATGCAATAAGGCTGTTCCTGTAGTAACGTTTTATGGCATGAAATTTATTATTATGGTTGTCGAGGTATTTCTCGCTAAAATTTAAGGATAATTAAAGGCAATAAGTGGGTATAATTATGTTTTTCTGTAAAGCCTCTTTTTGGTTTAGAGTTTCCACAGTCTTGGAACGTGAACCTGCTTTCAATGACAAAGTAACGCTTCAACAGTAGCAGAGCGTAAATTTGATATCACTTTGACTTTAAATTTAAAAGGTATCTTAAATTATGTAACTATGTTGATGATAGAACTTGAAAACAAAAATTAAAGAAAAAATCTTTTAAACTTCACCTTATTACTAACCTACGGTCAAAAAGTATATTAAATGCATTTCCAATTATTTGTACACAAACGCCGCGTTCAAGCGCTCGTGCATAACGCGCCTAATCGTTAAATATTAATGATATTTGCTTCCGACAACAAGACATTTCACGTGTTTATGATCTAATTAAAATAAAACGTTTTTCAAACAAAACTTTCCTTATACAATAAAATACACATTTACTGTACGGTTTATTAATTTTAACTTTTTATATGGAAATACGGAAGAAATTGTATCAATCTCGATATATCGAGTAACAGTATACTGTTATAGATTTATTGAATCTAGATTAATTTAAATGAGAACTAGCTTTCCGCCCGCGGCTTCGCCCGCATTTTCAAAGATAAACCCGCATAGTTCCCGTTCCCGTGGGATTTCCGGGATAAAACCTATCCTATGTGTTAATCCAAGTTATCCTCTATATGTGTGCTAAAATTCATTGTAATCGGTTCAGTAGTTTTTGCGTGAAAGAGTAACAAACATCCATACAAACTTTCACATATTTTATAACTAGATTTCCGCCCGCGGCTTCGCCCGCGTTTGCAAAGGAAAACCCGCATAGTTCCCGTTCCCGTGGGATTTCCGGGATAAAAACTATCCTATGTGTTAATCCAAGATACCCTCTATATGTGTGCTAAATTTCATTGTAATCGGTTCAGTAGTTTTTACGTGAAAGAGTAACAAACATCCATACATCCATACATCCTTACAAACTTTCGCCTTTATAATAGTATTAAGATATTAATAGGATTATAGTCTGAGCTGAGACCGTTACAATATAGTAATTATTAACAAATATAATTGGAATATCTGTTTTAATATAAAAAAAAAACTTTCATTAACGAATCTATAAACCTACATGTATAGATACTTAATATGTATTATAAAGCTGAAGAGTTTGTTTTGTTTGTTTGTACGCGCTGATCTCAAGAAAGAACGCGGGTAAAACCGCGGGACGCTAGCTATATAATTGTTTCGAATGCCCTGACAATATTTATTTTTAAACATTTGTCGGTTTGATGACTTGCAAATTAGTCTATATTTAACTCGTGAAGGTTTTTATTACCCAGTATTTAGGTACATTAGTACAGCAGTGATTTCGGTTATCGTAAAACATCTCTAAGATAAAAACGTGAAAATGATACTTCAGAGTGACTAAGCTATATTTTTTTTAATTCGTTATCTAGTTTATTTATTTAGGTCTTATAGTAGCGACAATGCTTCGCGATTTTTTTATCGTAACTATGATATTTAGAGATTTATAAAGGAAAATCGACTTTTTCGTGTCAATGATAAGCGTATTAGAATACTGTATGGTCTTAATAAACATGGATTTAAACACAAATTAATTATGTTATATTATGAAGATTAAATTCATGCCAGATACTTCATGCTTAATTTTCAGGTAATATATATATTATTTCATGTTTTATTTTACGAATTTATTAAACAAATAAATAAGTAAACTTAAAATTAATACATCAAAATTACATCAACTAAAGGCCAATGAATCCTCAGTCCCAAAAGTAGATACAAACAATCAAATAAATATTATATATCTACATATATACCTAAATCGTAATACCTACGTATTACGATTTAGTTCCAAAGACATTTTAGTAGACGTAGTTTTTTAATTACTAATCAGTAGTTAGAACTGATAAAATCGTTTAAAAAAAGAGTGACTGTTGACAGATGTCTAGTCGACGAACTTTGGTTGGCAGGAAAATGGATCTTTAAATAGACAGGACGCTTAACAACGAAACTTTGAACTGAATTAACCTGTAGTCTAGTGTAGTATGTATATAGTAAGTATTATATTAAGCTACGTATTATAATATACATATAGTTGTAAGCTGAAGTTCGATTGAACGCGCTAAAAGAAGTATATTCGAATTAATTTTGTATCGAATAGTTCATTTATCGAAGAAGATTTCATAACTTATTAATCTGGCTTAAAAATGAACCTAGAACAGAACCTAGAGGTTCTATATAATATATATAACATATTATGTCCGTAATAAGTCGAACATTATAATTGATGGTGCTTAACCCCATACCCACGGGACTGAAATTTGACGTCAGAATCTACTGTTTACATGTTCCGTTGTCACGATAAAGTCCACTTCCTAATCAAGCTTTGGTTTCTACGCAAAATGTGACAATATTTATTCTTCTACAAAATTCATCTATTTAGTAGTCAAAACACATCTAAAACTGCATGTAAAAATCGTCCCGTATGACTTTCATATAAAAAGTAATAACAGTAAATAATTCATAACAGTACACTGATATTATCGATGTAATATAATAGCGGTTAACAATGCGGCTGTAACCAATATCGAGTTCAACTTTGTTAATTGATCCCTTACTATTGAAAAACAACGAAACAATACATTTATTTGTTTTTTGTTGATAGTATTTTGTCTGTATATGGAATTAAATCGCGGTTTATTGCAGCACCGGAAAATACCTAACCCCTCGTTTTCACCAAGAAACAAGTTAAAATACTAGTTTGATACAAAACTTGTAGAATACTTTTCAAAACATAATTATTTGTTTTATTTAGACTGTCTCAAACATTCTTTCGTTCACACTTTGTAGCCAACAAGTAGGTATTTATACAAGTATAAAACACATTTGCGTTTACACTGAAGTCTGTGACATGTTAGAACTTGTCTGATCCATTGATAGCGTTCTCACCTATAAAACACAGTCGTGGTTTAGATAAGTATTGTTTATTTTATTGCAATTTCTGTATAATACTATTAACAAACAAGTTTTAAACTTTAGCCATGTTTGTTGGATAAAGTTTTCAACATATACTTATTCATCTCACAAAAGTTTTTTTCATTACTTACTTAATAGAAATTATAAAAGTAGGTACGACTGAATTTGTCTCGAATTCTACAAGTATTGCTACAACAAAAACAAAAGATCACAAACATGTAGGCAACTAGAAGTTTTCAACCAACAAGTTTCATATAAGTTATCCTACATCATACATGCATCAAATTTTGTATACAACATATTTTACACATGTCTATGAGAAACGAAAACATTGCATCAAATTTGTAAAATACATGTATTATACTTTGGTGAAAACGAGGGGTCAGAGGTGCTTTAAATATGCAATAAACTTAATTTAGATTGTGATAGAAAATTTGAAATTATTTCAGATGTACTTAAAAATAATTTTAGCAACTTAACAAGTAAAATGTTCGTATTAACTACAAAGAGAGGAATTTTTCTCCTTATGTTAACAGTATTTAAATAAGCTGTCACCGGGAGACATGGTTAGTAAGACTTTTAATACAGATGATATCAATCGGTGACAGGTCGCTGTGAATGATGAATCATTTGAAATCACTCCTACATCTCGAACCGACATTTTATTCACAGATCATCGGGTGGGTACTTTTTATTATACAATACAATTTTATATGTTTAGAAGTAGCAAAAACTAATAAAGGTTCATATTTAAATATAATGGTAATTGTTTTTTTGTATGATAATAAGGGTACTTGTCATTATAATAGTCGTTATTTGTTAAATTTCTTTTGAATGTATATATTTAGCACAGCGTAGGTTATAGAAGCTTAATATATTTGTGCTATAATTATTTTATGTGTTTGTTTTTAATCCTATTATTACGTTTCTGTATCTCAAGGTTATGTATATATTTTTAAACAACAGATTATAAATAGAATTATTCAGAATACTCTCAGTACATTTTTTACTCCTTTTTCATACCTTACATAACCATAATTAAAACTTCACATTGTAACACAGCTACACGAATTCCTTAAAAATTCCCATTTAATCTTACGAATACGGAATGCCGAAGACCAAAAATAATTTACGACTACTTAAATTTAAGCAAACGTTGGCAATGCTCATTAATTCATTAATTAATATAATAAATCTCGAGTGGACATAAAAATACTTCAATTATATCATTACGGTTCGTTGCTGTGTGGAGTAAAAAATAGCTAAGGGTGAATCGGATTAGTGCTTCGAGGGTTCACTTGGGTTCAGTTTAACCGACTGCATAAAAGTACTTCGTTCCTATGTTTGTATTATGGTTTATTGTGGAAATGGAAAATAACGAATGAATTAGGTATATTTTGAATAAAAGATACATCTGCGCTTCCGAAGGGAAGTAAAAAATTGTATAAGTTTTCTTATCATGTTTCTTACTTGAAACAAAAAGGTTTTATCAAAATGTTGATTAGGTACTTGGATTAAATGATGTAGATCAAAATTTTCTAATGAAATGGTTGATGTTTGAATAATTTTGGCTACATTCACGATTTGTAAATAGGTATTTATAGTTTTTTATATACGATTACATTGTGGTGGTACAGATAAACACACACGCACATTTTAACTGTAAATTTTAAGATGTCGGAACCCACTCGTTACGGAGCAGTGATGTTTAAAGGTGATTTATTACATAATTAATGACAAATATTTCTTAACGAAGCCCCACTTACTTGTCATTGTTCATTATGTCAGTATGTTTTTGTTTTTCCTTTATAATTATATAAGGATTTAATACTTTATTTTGTAAGTTCTTATTTTATGGGATAGAGGGAATCGCAAATTAAATTGTTTTATACGTTGCACTTGAGAACGAGTGAACGAATCAAAGGAATGGATGACTTGTGAGTGAGTGAGTGATGTTCTTGTATTTATATATTTCATTAAAAACGTATAATTAAGGTAGACTTTTTATTAATTTACATTGTTAATGTTGTGTGTATTGAAATAAATGATTTCTTTCTTTATTAACATAGTTCAAACTATTCTTAAACAAAGTCTTACATTTAATTATACTTTTTAACTAATAAACAGCGTTTGGACATATTTTACCTATCAATAATAAACTGTCGTGGCCACACGGCCCCGTTTCTTAGTAACAAGATATAATCTAAAAGAACTAGGTATCTAGGACAGGCGCTGATTAAAAACTAATACGTACTAGGAATAGGCCAGAATATGAATAGTCACATGATCGCTTGAAAATATCTATGGGCATACTTTTAAGTAATCTAATCAGGTTGTAACATTATAAATACAAATTTGAATTTATAATTTTCTTGCTTCCAAACTTTTGAAGTTTTATTTAAGTTAGAAAATACTTAAAACTTGGAACTTGGGAAGTTGAAAGTTTTAAGTATAAACAGAAAAATAAAACATAATTTTCCTTGGTTACGCGATAATTTGAAAACGACTAAATCGATTTCATAATTTTTAGTGTTAGTTTAAAAAATCACATATTAAAAAATACATATCTATTATAATATAAGAGGTGTGATCGCTTATAGTTGGACAATTTAAGTGATAAACTACCAAATTAAACAAACTATACTTTAATTACTTAATAATTATCTCTAATCTCAATCTATTCATAAACCAATTCGATCATAGGCATTGTAAATAAATTGTTAATACAACTTTCTCTCGATATATTAAGATCTAGATTCTTTACGGTATCGTCAACCTTTTTTGTGTAGTGACGAAACTATGTGTACTTTAGTTTCATTACATTATGATAACTTGCTGCTGCCGACGATCACGTGAATTAAAATAAACATAATTAAAAAAATAAATTTTTGGACACATCGGTATTATCTAAAATGAAAATATTGTTTTGGAGTCTATTTTTTAAGTACATAAAGACTGGAGTCTATTATAAAAAAAGGCATAAGTAATAACAAATAATACGTATAAACGTATTATTTGTTATTTTAAAAACGATTAGAAAGGCAAAGATTTTTAACGAGTATGAAACATTGCAAAAAGCTTTTTAGTAGTTTGGGAAAAACAAAAATCTTTGGGTAGGTAATTACTAATTAACATACCTTTACAAAATACATAATTAAAACTCCACATGTTTACCATCTCTGTCTAGACCAGACTTCAGAGCTAAAGCCTAGACTCGCCCCGCGGCATCGTTCGCCATTTACAAGATCAAATATCGCTTTAATATATGGTCCATTAATTTTTTGGTCAGTCATTTAAATTTCTTTCAAACGAGCTCTACTTTCATAAATTAATATGTTATTAAGTTTTTATGATTGTTGTAAGTCCAATGGAAAAGTTTTTTTACAATATTCTTGTAAAGTGATCGATATCCGACGTAAAAGTAACGGTCTCTCAATATTCTATTGTTAATGTTACTTAATATTATAAATTTAATACAAATATAATTGTTGTCTTATTTCAATAATTCTTTCTTAGTTCAATAATCTTTTCAAATTAACAAATATATTTCATTAATAGATTTGGTGCCCCGCGGTTTCACCCGCATTGCTCCGCTCCTGTTGGTCTTAGCGTGATGATTAGACATCGGATTATATGCACTAACAAAATGCCAAAATATGCATGCAAATATGCACTAAAAAAGGCCGAAATATGCACTAAAAACGACTGATATGCCTAAAATATGCACAATACAAAATCAAAAAACCTTTATTATTTTATATATTTAAATCAAAGATTGTACAAATACAGTGAAATTTTCATGAAATTTAGTATAGTTTTTGTGCCAATATACAATTAGGCATTTTTACCTAATTTTCGAGCGCAAATTTGTGACGTTTGTCACCCGCGAGCCCAGTGTTGCTACCTTTTACCCTTTTTTGGAATTCGACCCATGTTTTAAGTTTTAGGGTAATCTAGCCCTATTTTGAATAGCTCAAAATTTACTTAAAATGGAGCCCATTTTGTAATTTTTCGCCATTTTACCATGCCAAAATAGGGTTTGTTTACTCGCTGAGCGTTCTGATTGGCTAATAAAGGTTAGTCGACCAATCAAAACTCCCGTTACTTAACGAAATATGCACTATTGGGGAAAAAGGCTAAAATATGCACTAACGCCGTAATTAGCGAGTTTTATGCATTTGCATATGCAAATATGCAAATGCATATAATCCGATGTCTAGTGATGATATTATCACTACATAGTATAAAACAAAGTCGCTTTCCCTGTCCCTATGTCCCTATGTCCCTATGTCCCTTTGTACGCTTAAATCTTTGAAACTACGCAACGGATTTTGATGCGGTTTTTTTTAATAGATAGAGTGATTCAAGAGGAAGGTTTATATGTATAATTACATCCATTAAATAGTGGAGAAGTACTGTTATTTTTGGGGTTTCTAATGTGATGTTGTAAAAAATTACATTTTTTCCGCTAACATTGCAAACGCAGGCTGAACCCTACGAGTTTTATCAAAATAATGTACTAAGTATTATACACATTGAAAAGGTCTACAGAAAAGTCCGCGATGGTATATGTCTATCTCTTATGGATAACCCACAATAACTTTTTTTTGTCATTTACTTTTCACGACAAATAATGGCTAATTTTCGATGCGATTTTAACAAATACAGCATTAATCCTTAACCAATTAAATACCTTGAATACATTGTTCATTTAATATAGATCTATATTGCCCTTTACACCGTATGATTTAAGTGAATATTTTCGAAGATATTACAGATTTAAAAATTGCGGGACGTAGCGTTTGCGGCGGTACCGGCCGGCCGCCCGGCTATACAGGGTGTCCCAAAAAGTAGTGATGAACGGAAGCTGGGAGGTAGAGGGCCTAGAGAGCTATCCGAATCACCCCCATGTATGTTATGCGATTTTTCGTATTTTCGGAGTTATGACATTTTTTTCAATTTTTCATCTATCGCTGAGTACGATGAGATTTTTATTTATGGTGACGTGACTTATTGCGCTAGATGCTTGATTTTTTTTTGTGTGGTAATCTGAAAGATAGGCCAATTCAGTATGGTAACATTTACTATCGTTAGATCTTCGAATGGAATAAAAAAAGAATTAAATGCCAAGAAAGATAAAATTACCCAGTATGTTCACAACTTCAAGGGCCCATAAAAAAATAAAATCACATAAAAAAAGTTTTCCATTTGGCTTTTAAAAACTCGCTCTATCTATCAGGTAGCTACCCTAAAAATTTCATTTTATTATTCAGAAGGCTTCAATCGAAAAATTGAAATCTAAATGTGGTAAGTGCAAAAATTTTATTAACATGATGATCATTAAAACCAAATTAAAACCCATAAATAGGTGTTTAATTACCAGAAATTTTTAAAATAACCCCGCTGTTGCTCAATGCAAGTGCGACATCACCGTAAAAAGTTGTCTTTTAAATGTCTGAATGCCCTTTTATCATTTTTAATGGTTTCTTCTGCTACTATGAATTTCCGGGTTATTTCGTCCAAATTGTAGCATTCTCTCAAGTAGCCGAGGTCTTTTTAGTATCCCCATTGAAACAAATCAATGGGGTTTAGGTCGAGGGACCGTGCAGGCCAGGCTTTAAGGCAGGCGTCACCAGCGCATGCGCAGGCTGCAACGACCAATCCATCTTTCAGGGTATCTTTGCCCTTTAGCCTGGCCTCGACGGTCCCCGGACATAAACCCTATTGATTTTTTTCCGTGGGGATACTACAAAGACGAGAGACTGCCACAATTTGAACGAAATAACCTGGAAATTCATAGTAGCAGAAGAAACCATTAAAAATGATAAAAGGGCATTCAGACATTTAAAAGACAACTTTTTACGGTGATGTCGCACTTGCACTGAGCAATAGCGGGGTCATTTTAAAAATTTCTGGTAATTAAACACCTTGTTATTGGTTTTAATTTGTTTTTATTAATCATCATGTTAATTCAATTTTTGCACTTACCTCATTTAGATTTCAATTTTTCGATTGAAGCCTTCTGAATAATAAAATGAAATTTTCAGGGTAGCTACCTGATAGATAGAGCAAGTTTTTAAAAGCCAAATGGAAAACTTTTTTTATGTGATTTTATTTTTTTACGGGCCCTTGAAGTGGAGAACATACTGGGTAATTTTATCTTTCTTGGCATTTTAATTCTTTTTTTTATTCCATTCAAAGATCTAACGATAGTAAATGTTACCATACTGAATTGGCCTATCTTTCAGCTTAGCACACAAAAAAAATCAAGCACCTTCCGCAATAATTGACGTCACCATGAGTGAAAATATCACCGTACTCGGCGATAGGTGAAAAATTGAAAAAAACGTCATAACTCCGAAAATACGAAAAATCGCATAACATACATGGGGGTGATTCGGATAGCCCTTTAGGTCCTCTACCTCCCAGCTTCCGTTCATCACTACTTTTTGGGACACCCTGTATACTTAATATATATATAATACCCGTGCAACGTTCACAGTTTATCTGTAGTGTATTTAGTATCAGAATTGCACCCGTGCGAAGCCGGGGCGGGTCGCTAGTAGCCTATATAGCCTTCCTCGATAAATGGGCTAACTAACACCGAAAGAATTTTTCAAATCGGACCAGTAGTTCTTGAGATTAGCGCGTTCAAACAAACAAACAAACTTTTCAGCTTTATAATATTAATTATATGTAAGTATATATTTTAACACATTATGGTGCTTAACATCAAACGAACATACAGCTAGAGATAGAACAAGAGCATTATTTCGTGATCTTTTATTGTAAACGAAAACTCGTATTCAGTGTTGTTCAGTATCAGAACATTGCATAGAATATTTTCGAATGAACTAAGAACAACAAAAGAATGCTCTACGCCTATTTACACTAAAATTATTTGACATAGTGGGGTAACAATGAGCATTCGCTCGTTTGATGTAAATGCACCGTAAGAAAGCGAGGGAAAAAGATCATAAATCATAAATCGGCTAACCTCAAAAAGTGACATATAATATTCCTTTTATACCTAAAACTCCTAAGTATAATGATCCTCTTATAAATACAATAAAAGGATACTAAGTGTCCCCAATCCCACTTATGTACCAAGAGCCTATTCTACCGCTTTTGACATTTTATTCAATCAATTTCCTTTGATGTAGCTACATCATCAAAACCTTGGTTTAGATAAAAATTGGCTTATCGTTAATTTAACGTTCATTTATCTAGGAGATAAGTGAAGTAGGTACAACTAGTTTGGAAAACCTTGATATATTTAAGATTGTGCCACACACCCCCTGTAATAGCGAGATACTTTATTTTAATTCAATTTGTAATACAGTGAAACCTGGTTAAGTGAGACATCAAGGGACCTGCAATTTCGTTTCACTTATAGAGGTATTCCACTTACCCAGTGTCTCAGATATACAGGTATAAATAAATATCTGTCTCATTTACAGAGGGTTCCATTATTAGAGGTGAGAATACAGGTTATTTCAGTTATACAGGTGCGATAATTAAATAAAATAATTTGTGGGTAAAATAAGAATGAGTAAACAAACAATGTTATCTCTATGGTTATCTCAGTTACAGAGGTTTATGCATATAAAATTTACTCGCTGACTCAGTTATAGAGGTAACTATGATGATAAATCGAAAGAACAAATCCCAGATATAGAGGTTTAGCTCGTCCCACTAACAGAGGTAATTCCGTGCCAAAGTGTTGGGACCTCAGCATGAGTTCCAGTTATGGAGGTTTCTCACTTATCCAGGTCCCACTTAACCAAGTTTCACTGTATATTAATGTGTTCAATTTCAACTTCTACGACTTCTTCAACGACTACTTGGCTGCTTTGGTGAATGCATCTGCATAAAGAGATCCTAGATTTGATCTCTATTCGAAACTTTAAAATCTATGAATAAAAAAAAATGTAGTCCATTGAATGAGTCCCTCCAAGGGGGGTCTAGAGTGCGTGAGTTAGTAACGTAAGATGTTTCTTCGGAAACATGTCAAGAGTCCCTAGGTAATAAACATACTAAAACCCCGGGACACTAGGAGGACTAATGTAGTCGTTCTCTAGAAAAAACTCAGATCCATAGATTACTATAAACGCCTATATTTTCTAGTTATATTTATTACAAACTTTTGCTTACTACATATTAAATGGCAATAAAAGTAATTTTTATGTCATTTCTATGTTAATACAATCTATTTGTATCTCACATAACTCCAATTTAATGGCCAATACATTATATTTATTCTAGTGAAAATAATACAGTCTTTTATTCATTATTTCATACTTAACTATACGCTTCTCCTGGCTCCGCTTAGCTTTATTCAGCATAAAAGAATATAACCAACTTTCGGTAAAGATGTAGCACCCTAATGGAAAAATAATATAAAAAACGGTCGAGTAGTTTTGTATTAAATCATAACAAACAAACAAATATTTCGCCTTTTATTAGTATAGATAATTTATTCAAATATGAAATTACTCGCTAAAAAAACATATCCAAGTGTTTGATATCCACATGACAACAGACTCATACTTTTGTAAAAAATAATTAAAAAGAGTTCAACAACCTTGATGTACTTACATCAAGGTTGTTGATAAGGTTTGTCACGTAGTCTTCGACCAATGGTATCAATTCTGTGTGTTTAGATTGTAACTAATAACATGTGTATAAATATATCAAAAGAATAAATAAAACTGCTAAATGAGTAAAAATTAAATTTTAAAGTGAAACTTTTATTACATCGTCTCAAACTTTTTGGTCTGTGTAGCGCATGTCGCGTGACGGTGGGCTGCCGAGTAGGTATAAAGCAGTGTTCGGAACCGTTCGAACAGTTTCACTTTTACCGTGGTTTCATAAAACCACACAACATTTTTTATTAATAACATATCAATGTTGTGCGTAAATCTTAAATTATCATTGACACGAAGATGGAATGAATGAACATACATAATTAAATGTAATAAAATGTTATTCAAAATGAACCATCAAAATTATATTATAAGCAAGAACAATTTGATTCTTTGTTGTAACGACTAAATTAAAAAAAAAAAAAACAGTTAAAAAAATACCAAGAAAGCGACTAAAACGAAATAACGAGCAGCTAGTTCAAAAAGAAATTATTAAATAAAACCACGATCAGTAATAATATTACTGTAAAATATACAATAATAACAATCAATAACAACGATAATCTAAAAGCATTTAAATTGTACCGATTCGCTAAATTGTAAAATGTACTACACTATAAACACACACACCTACGTACAGCCTTCGATATAAATATCTCGTATTATACACAATACTAGCTTTAGGTTGTGTACACACTGTGATTTTTTATATATTTTTCTGTTCCAAAAATAATATTAAAAGTTGCAGTATAAAATATCTAACAATTTTTCTAAAGTTTCTAGAATCTCTTTAAATTTTGTATCTTCTCTTAATATTCGATTAAATTAGTTTATTTACTTAAAAAAATGCGAAAAAGCTTTTTATAACTCATATATTTATAAATAAATTAACGTTTAACTGTATTGCTAGCTGAAGATGTATTCATAAAAATTGAATATTAATACCTATGAATTAAATTAAACCAAGACAACGATTTAACCAAATATTTCTGATACAGATTATCCACTTTTATAATAATTTTACTCTAATAATATATATTTATATACATATTATAAACATTAATAAAGCCTATTTATTATCTATATTTAGTACTTACCCATTAAAATAGTTCTTCAAATATTTTATTATTGAAGAAAATTTTTCACCCATTACAAAACTACATTTCGATACATAGGTACTTAATAGATTTCATTCAAGTTCTCGACCGATTCCAATAAAAAGCATAATAGAAATAGTATGTATGGAGCCTTAATCAGCTGGCACACTTTTATTTGACCCAGTTTTTCCGAGCTAAAACTATTTATTGACAATTACACCCCCGCGGCAGTTTACATGCTTCCCGTTTCGTTTGCAGACTGACTGATTTATTTTAAAATTTGCAACATTCAGTTGTATATTTTCTGATTCCGTTGTTTATAGCTTCCTCGTTGTGAAGGTTTTTATAATTTAGAATTGGTTATGTGTGAAAGAAGTGAGTATAACGTGTCATTGTTCGTATTTTATTTCTTAAAGGATGGTTTTATACTTACATGTTTCATAGATATCTACTGGGTTTATTTTAGCAACGACACGTCGTCTTCCACCACCCTACTATATACACGAAGTGAGTGCAGCTGTTTAATAGTCTGTAGACGACTTCTTCTCTGATGACCTTTGTAATGTCTTTCTTCAATAAGTTAAAAAAAAATACCACCCACAGAGCCAACCACAGAGCAAACATCTATGTTCATCACACAAATATTTGCCCCGGGTGGGGATCGAACCCACGACCTCTGGCTTGGAAGACAGGGCCACTACCAACCAAGCCAACCGGCCAGTCAATACACACCTATTTTATCATTATCAGATATTTAACCATCACAAATTGTCATCACATGTTTAAGACTTGTGAAAATGAGGATTAATTAAAATTCACTACTTAAAGAGTCCATATTTTCATGACATCCTGTATCTTGGTTCAATAGCTAAATGAGAATAGGTAAATGAGACCTAGCATTTCATACTTCTAACCAGAAAATAATCCTTTCTCAAACTACGCATTCAAGAGAAATTATTCTCAACATTGCTATAAAGTCCATACTGCTATAAATTGCTTCCATTATCGGTTGTATACACAGTTGTCATTCTCAGCCGGTTGTAAAGAGGTCGCAATGTCCTAATGACATTGAATTAATTGAAAAATGACATTCGACCTACAAATGACTGGCTGGGAACATCGCAGTTTTGGCGGCAATTATATCATGTCGCGAATCGAAACAAACATACCATTGAATTTTTTTTATCTTGTCCTGGATTGTTGGAGTGTGTTCATTGATATTTTTAAAAGTGTTGAGTATTTTTTAGATGTAAATCTACTTTTGAAATAGAAATAAAAATACTATTCCTAGGAAAGTAATCGAATAACTAATACTTATGAAAATACTTAATTGTAAACAAGTAGGGAAGGAAAGGAAAATAAAACATACTCATAATTAAAAATAGTATTTATTCCAACTGATTCAATTATACATAAAATAATCCATTCATTACAATTCCAAATTAAAAGATTGCATAATCAATAATTTTTCGCGTAAAAAAAATTAGAATGCAACTCTGGGTATGCCATGCAGGGCTAAAACTGAGATTTAGGCGATAATCAAATTGACCTAACATCTAGTTTTATAGGCACGACGAACATTTGATCTCAGACTATAAATTGTTGAAGTAAACATTTCTTAATAAATAATGTAATTAAATTAACACAATACATTAACGAATCGACAAAGGCATGTCAGTGTAGCAGGTAGTCTAACCGCACACGAATAAAAGATAAACATTATATAAAATTAAATAATTACTCGTCATGCACACTCTCGTTGATATCGTAAAAAATAGGAGTCATGCGTTAGAATGTTTAGTGGTTGTTAGTCAAAATTCAAAACAGATAACCTTAAAACTAGAATAAAACTAAAACGCGTGAACAATAAAAGTGCTCTGACGGAAACAATGGGAATGTTGGAAACGTAAGAGAGTCAACGAAATTAAGACTAGAGGATCATTTACACTGTTTCCGCGAGAGCCTTATAACATAAAATGGCGACATTTTAACGTCTATTTTCTTCACTACAACAATTGTCCTGAGAACAAATGAAATTGCAGTAAATATCTGTCACAGTGGCAAGAGATAATATATAAAGTGTGAACTAAGTGATCAGGATGAACTGCAAGTTTCCAATCGTTCTGGTGACGTAGAAGGGGAGTGGAATATTTGTAGCGAAGATCGTAGACGTAGTTCTGCATCAGACGTCACGCAGGATCTGTAACAAACAAATATTTTCTATTAATTATACTACCACACAGTATTAGAAATGACTGGAATAAGAATCGACATATAAATAACGAATAACGCTAGCTTTAAGACCAGTTTCGCCACTTGCTAATAATGTTCTTGATAGCCCAACAAATGTTTCTGATAGCTAATACTTTTTGGCGTTTAATTTTATACATAAGTCATTCTAATTGACAGATAAACTTAACAGAACAAATCCAGAAGTTGTGAAACCGGCCATTTATCTTGTACATTATAGAAAACCTACGCGTTTTTATAAATCTATTATCAAGCTGCCAATTATACAACTGAATGAAGATTTAGAATCAACATCACAAGATGTCTTTGCAGTAATAAAAAAAGTCTACAGAATACATTTATTGTAACAAAACTACCTAAAAAGCTACATTAACATCAGAAGCCTAGCCTGTAGCTACTCCTCTATTGATCTTTCCAACAAATATTTCCATAAGCGCCACATTGCTTTTACTAGACCAGGCTACAGTGACGTTGCAAATATTTCAACCTATTGTTGGTCTATTGTCAGAACTCACTAATGGTACGTTTGGCAAACTTGCTGAAAGCGGGGTACATACTCAAAATGCACTTATGACACCGTATCGAATCTGATTATACAGTCAAGGGAGAGAGATTAATTTTTGCTCAATGACTGCGCTTAAAGCTAATAGCGTCTTCATTATGACGGTGGACAGATGTCGTGAAGTACTGCTGTGCGATTTTTTGCAATTTCTCTTTGTAAAAGTAAAGCAATGAATAATAATGCTAGAGACGTGACGAAAACTGTTTATCTTTGGATATATGTCCCAAATGATCGATAACAATCAAGATTATAGAATCTTTTGTATATAGGGCACGCACGTGACTAACATACACTACTTTTTAGTTACACGACAACTATAGAAGCGCGAAAGTAAATATAACAACTCCAACATGTGTATCACGTGGCTCATTCACATAAAGAACTACATTGACCGGAATTAGGTCATCGCTGAAATATCTATAATTTACCGTATCCCACCAACATTAACATGAGGCGACGATATCAAACGCAATCGTACAAATTTCCAACACATGCCTCACAGCTATAATATCGGCGCGAGAATTAAAAAATCACGACTACACGCATCTTCAAACAATCTATTTTCGTGATAGCAACAACGATGGGACCTACTTAATAAAACGCCAGTCTTTATCAATCCGTTTCGTCATGGCCTCGATTTCGCCCACGCCCCACCGTATCGCCGCAATTTACCCCGTTTCTTAATCCTAAAGATATTATATGACCTATCTTATCAATTAACTAAATTGCCAATGGTCCCTCGATAGGAAACCATCGTAGCGCGACCCTCGACCGACTGTCTCCTCGTACAGAATAGAGCTCCGAACTCTTTGGGTTCCCAATTGCGATCTCTGCCAAGAATGTCCCTTTCCCTAACATTTATTATGTCTGGGTTATTCGCGTCTAACCTTAGTTAATCTCGTTTTTAAATTGTATCATTCGCAGGCGTGGCATCGACATATACCTATCTATGTCGACATCTAATTATAATTGTTCCAGTAACAATGTCTGGGTGTTTAGAGAGATATTGTATAATTAATGTATTTTGAAAGTTGTTCTAGATAAGCCATGGACTTATTGGTTGATACGCCGATAAGAAAGCAAAAGCCACTGGTTTTAATCAGCGAGCTAGACCGCTATTAGAAAATTAATCTATTACAATTATTGTAAGAGATATTTGTCATGCTTTATCTGTGGCTTATGATCGTGTAAAAACATAGATCGGAATTGATAGCGTATTCAAAGTTTCTAATAGAATAATTGCAGATATGGGATCGGTCTTTCAAGGCAAACTTACTAACCATTAAAACACGGATTTTTTAAATACTATTGAAATATTATCGTATTTTTAACTCATTTTTAAAGTGTCTGAAAAATATTTTGTACGCATTACACGCATGAATTTATATAAGTCATTCTGTTATTTGAAATTTGCAAATCAATATTAGCTAAATACACAATCCTTGCCACATTTAAAATTTCCAGATAATCAAAAACTTTCACTATTTATTCATTACATAATATTAATACCTATTGTGCTACCTAAAAAGAGACAATTTAAACTCCGAAACGAATCGTTCGAAAACAATTGTTCAAATAAAAGAAGTATTATCAATTACACAGCATTACAATGTCAACAAACGAACAGACAATTTTCACATTTTTCATTAGCACTGTTGCCACGTTACGACCTGTCTTTAATTATAACAAGAATCGATTTACATAGCCCATATAAAGCATTAACGTCATTACGAAACATTTTCCTAATTGATGTATAGAATATGTTGGCCAAGTGACACAATTTCCATTGTTACGGCCGCAGCTGAGCAAATTGTTCATATACCTATGTGTTGTGACGCAACACCTGCGCACACATATGCGATCGTTTGTGCACGACGTGTGTGTGTGTGAGTTTTATATATACTTCTCAAGTTTGTCGTGTTTGTTGCTGAACTTCTTCTAAACGGCTGAACCGATTTTAATTACTTTTTTGTGCCTTCAGTTGGATTCGAAAATGATTAACATGACTAACCTAAGCGAATACGAGTAAGAGCATTTTTTTGTAAATTGTGAAACTGTCTTGGTGGTGTTTTAATAACTTACTGCGACTAACCATAAGACAGTGCGCGCACGAGCAACTTTGTCTCCGCAACTATTTTGTCTCTCCACCCATGGGCTAGTATGAAAGTGCGCGCACGTAGCGACGCAACTCCCCATACAAATTGATGGGAGAGACAAAATAGTTGCGGAGACAAAGTTGCTCGTGCGCGCTAGCTCTAAGTAGTTATGATTTTATTTGTTTTTGTTTGTTTATTTGACTTTTGGCTAAATGTTTGTCAAAATTTTCAAGGCAGGCAAGGATTTGCTTGTTCAGAGATTGTTTTAAATACGTGTCTTATGAGTTGTGAGGGTTTGAAAAAGATCAATTTCATGATATGTTTATTTTTGTCTAGATAATAATACAAGAATAGACTATTTTTTTAAATTACCTTTGACAACGCGTGCGAAGCCGCGGGTAACAGCTATATAAAGTATATAGTATATTTTCGAACCCACACCCTCTGAAGCAATATCTAATACATCACCACTGAGCTAACAGGTCAAACACAACGATTATGTAAAACGAGTGAGTTGGACATAATTGCAATTGGTCAGTGCATCGTAAAATGAACATTGAAGAAGGGTGTAATCCTTTGAGGATGCTTAAAACCTATTTACTATGTGGTTATTAGTAAGGATTAATTTAATATAGGTATTATAATAATGATTATGAATGCGTGTGTTTGTTTGTCTCTCTTTCATGTCGCAACGGATCGATTTTATGATGATGAATTTTGTTGATATAGTTAGGCGGCTAGAGAGTTGATATAGGCTATTTTTTATCGCTTTGAAATCTCATTCCCTCATTCCCATGAGAATTTCCTTTAGCTACGTAGACAAAGCCGTGGGCGGAAAGCTAGTTTGATATAATTTTTATTTATATTGTGTACTGGCATATTGTCGGAGGCCAAGACTCACTTTGGGTCCCTGCGCCACTCTAGTAAGTAAGTAAGTAAGTAAGTACTGGCATACCTATACCTACTTTTAGTAAAAGCATTGGAAAGAAGGAACGAGATATATTTAAATATATTGGAATACATTTGAATTCTTATCATGTACTCTCCCGTAAAGCCCTAACACAACTAACCCAATTTTTATTCCTGTGATCATTTAATATGATTTATAAATCGTTATTAACTTTTTTTTGCTATTACTTTCACGAATAAAATAATTTTAACACATATCTACATATTTTGAAATATTTTTCAAAATTCACTAGAGAAATGTGAGTTCACTTTTAAACGCGAATGCCGAATATACATACCTACATACTTATATCTCAAAAAAATATATAACATACTATTTAGGTCAAACTACGACATAAAATCGACACTTGTATCGTGCAAATACAATTATATGAACTTCACGACATCGTATACAGGCGCCTACATTTATAAACAAACCGTTTTGGAAAACTTCCATGCTTAAAAATCAATTCACAATTCGCTAATGCACTTAGGATACGACCACAGACACGACACAAGCGACAGCGGGTAAATAAAAATACTTAAACTAATTAACATTAAGTAAAAACATGTTAAATGTTAATTGCAATGTATCTTATACAAATGTCGCCGTCATCTGGTGGAATCTGCTATTTGAATAATATAATATATGTAATAGAATTCATTTATTCGCAGTAAAAATCAAATACATAAATAACATACACAAGTAAAATAACAGTTTACCACGACTCAGCATATGGTTAAAAGTTAAAACAATGACTAAAACAGGCCAGTATTTTCATCGCTGTTTTTCAGCCATAGCGTGATTTGATTGATTGACTAGCGCGTTCATTGAATGACTAAAGGACATTAAATCGCTACATGCGTGAACACAACCTTAACAGTATGGGAACCGGCAACGTGACCGCGCAATGAAATTTATTTTTCCTCACTTTTGGCATGTAGATTTCACGGTACCGATAACAGCGGGTACCTTAATTGTTTGATAAAACGTTAATTTCATTTACAAAAACTTTAAATGCATACAAATTGGGACACGTCACTGTGCCGATAGGAGCGATTAAATATTCTTGTTTTAAAAAAATTGCAGTGAAAAAAAAGACATAAAAACTACATTTGGATACATTACTACAATTAATTTAAAGATAGTAAGTAGGTTCTTTTTACAAAAGTAATTACAGTTTAATAATATCTCACCATTGCTGAAAGTGGTAGTGTACTGGTGACGCTCTAGTTGATACCGAGATAGTAAATATCTGAAACAATAAAAAAGGAATATTTAGTAAAAAATTAAGTACAACATATTGGAAGTACCAACACTGGATCCAATATAAATCAAGAGCCTAAAATACATTTTATAGCGACCTTACATCACACAACTATTGTACGCAAAAGCAGCGTCAGCAAAGTCCATATTAAAAAAGCAATTTGAAAAAATTCCCATCGCACACACACAGACACACAGACACTCGCAAATACTTCGAGATGGCTGCCTTCTGTCTGGAACTAAAAATATGTTAAAATCGCGAGAGAAAATCAATAATAACCCCGCCCGTGCACACATAGACGGTAGCCATTCATCAAACGCAGCACGCACACACGCGCGCCAACTGCATTGCATCACACCATTCACTACAGTACTACGGATAGTACGGCAGAGTACTATAAATGGTTGCGTTTTCCGACCTATATAGACTGCCTGGGCGTGGCTGCAATCTCGACTCTATAGCTTAGGTACTACAGTGCAAGTGGCTTGGCAGAGATTATGCAATGTAAATTCGTTTCAATGCAGCAGAGTTTCAGTCGGTTTTCGCTTTGCCGCGGATATGGGACGCCGTCCGCTCTGAGAAGTCTACCGCGACAGACGGCTCTATTTATAGATAATGGCGATTAAGTTTAATGCAGTCATGTAGGCTATCGATTGTGATGCACCAGGCTGTACCGTTCGGAATGAAGTTGGGCTGCATTCCTCAACTTTGATTGGATATTTGCGCAATCTGGCGTCATTGTGACGGTTGTACTCGACAGTATATTTGCAAAGTTTTAGACGTACTGATTGCGATAAAACTGCAACGTACGTGTTTGTACTTAACAAACATGTAACATCACTTTTTGACAATTTCCTTATTAAGATAAACGATAAGTACTTCGTTATATGTTAAAATAATATAGGTACTTATTGTACTGTTTTCATTAAAACTTTATACACCTCCACGCCATAAACATCATCCGCGCCATTTTGTCTCCCATCAAAACGCAGCTATAAAATAATCAATATAGTTATCTTTTCAAATAAAACATTTGCGAATTTATGTCGCCATGAAACCCGGGGAATAAAACAAGACGATTTTATGTGTATACAATATACATATTAACACACATGACTCCGTTTTCATTTGACTAAAAGCGTCTGCGTAGATTAGTACCTAAATTGGCACTCAATCACATTTTAACATTTAATACTGTACATTAGATTAATAAAAACATAAATAGACATATTTGGTACATGTTTTAATATTCTGTTCTGTAATAAATAAATCTCATAAAGATCCACAAAGTTTGTTAGAATAATTAAAGACTCTTGCGTTAAAAATCTTCTAAATAAATTTCTCAAGATAGAAACTAACAAGACCTTTAAACTACATGACCATATAAAAATAGTTACTACAGTATCTAGCCAACAATAATTAAGAGTCAAGTTTAACCACAAGACAGTTATGACACTAATAAATTCCAAGATGTCACAGTACATCATCTTACCCAACTGTGAGTTTTATCAGATACGGCTTATCAGTCACATGTTTAATTAAAGCTTGTAGTTCATTGGGCGCCACTCGCACGTGTGCTATCTTGTGATATACGAAAATACTGCGGCTTTTAATGCGATTGTATCTAGGAGGAAGTTTGTTGATTATAGATTACTTGGAGTTATATTTAAGTAGCTTACCGCCCGCGACTACGCCCGCTTTGTCTAAAACTTAATAAATTATATACTGAAACCTTCCTCTTGAATCACTCTATCTATTAAAAAAAACCGCATCAAAATCTGTTGCGTAGTTTTAAAGATTTAAGCATACATAGGGACATAGGGACAGAGAAAGCGACTTTGTTTTAGACTATGTAGTGATATATCGACAGTACATTCACCCCCACAAAAACTTCCAAAATGCCCTCTATCGGTTTAGGTTATACTAGCGGTCCGCCCCGGCTTCGCCCGTGGTACATATTTCGCAATAAAAGGTAGCCTATGTTCTTTCTCAGGGTCTAAAGATTGTCTGTGCCAAATTTCATCAAAATCGGTCCAGTAGTTTATGCGTGAAAACCATAAATACATACATACAAACCTTTCCTCTTTATAATATTAGTATAGATATATCGCAACAATGTGATCGTTAAATTCAATTCTCGGTAGCACATTTAAAATCGCAAGCGCCGGGTTCCTGTTACGGCAGCTATTAACATTAACCCTGTGGTTATGCAGTTAGGGACTACACACATTTAAACGTATTAGAACTTTACCACGACAAGGTAACAACTACCGAATAAATTGTAAGTAACATTACTGAGCTTAAAGCAACACAAACTGATGAATAAGATGTGTAACAACACTCTATTCAGAATGCATAAATGTTATACGCAAAATTTGCGTTAAATCAAGGCTTGAGATTGATAAGATTTGAAATCTCTTAAATGCATGGAAGCGTTATAATTGTCTCATCCATTATTATCAATCTAAAGCAAAGTTGATGGATTGATTTATCAACACAACGTCGAAAGCGTGAATTTTGCAAATCATCCCTTTAAGAATGAAACGGTAACATGACTCAGGCCTATGCGTACTTTAGTGAGAAGACGATTTTCAAACCAATCCTTTTATGACTGAAAAAAATAATGTCTTAATTTTACACATGATCTAAGAATCGTCAAAAGTGTGTAAAATATTCCTAACAATCATATTCACACACCAATCGGCACCAATTCTTATTCCATATGCAGAACGCAAATCAATTACATATCAAACCAAATCTCGAACTCTCGATTTATTCAATTAGACTTCTTCTAGAAGCACTTTTAAATCATTATAACGTATTTTACCATTTACCACCGTTTCGGTAAGCAGTTTAGACAGTTTCTAGAGCGAAGAACCGACAATAAACTCTGTAGCTCTTTTAAAATCGTGTCAACTTTCTTCCACTATTTCCCTCATAAGTTTTCTTACAATCCAAATCCGCACGACTACGTACTGACAAACGTCACGAGCCCCCCCGTGTCACGCAGAATAATCGCAATAATGTGCCAACATAATCACAGTGTATCATAGTCCATTCATAATAGCGTTGACACAAATGCAGTACAAGTTACAACCTTAACATACAATGTGTTACAATGTTGATCATTTTAGTTTTTCGTTTGTGGGGAGATTGTTCGATGGACGCGATTAACTTTTACGATTGTGGCGCATAATTAAATGCGAGGTATCGTGTGACATTTAATACAAGCCTGTGTCTTATTATTTTATGGGTTTAGAAATCAATTTTGTTTTAAGTGCCCGTCCGAGATTTTTTCGCGCTCCATTACTATTCATTTACACATTTCACCACTTTACAACCTTTGATATCTCAAGAACGCATCTTATTTTCTTCTCCAGGCAGTAATATATCTCTTAACTCAAATTCACCTACCTATACAATAATTAATACTACCTATAATAAAATAATAATTCTACCTACATACAATAATTAAACGAAAACTGTCCGATGCCAATACACGGATTTTTCATAAACTTTATCTCTCCTTGCATAATGCAATTTCAATTTTCACTGCACATTGCAAGTGACAAAAAACAACATTGTTTACAAACACAGGAATGACGCATCGCAATCATTAAGTGCCCAAACTTTACAACCAAACAAATTTACAACAACTAAATTCTCAAAGGAAAGTTTCACATCTTATAAAACACCAACCAACCAGTTTCATACATTTATTACTTTATTACTTTTCGTTTTGCATTCCTTGTTTAACGACTTGCATTTAATACAGGCGGCCAGAAACGCGGCGTAATAAAAAATATTAATAATTTTGCAATCTTTATTAGAGTTTGAACATTAAAAGTGTGCAAATTATTTTTTTTACAATACAAGCTACCAATATCGTGTTGTAATGTAGCGAACTTATTGAGACATAAAAGGTTATTGTATCTTTGTTTAATTAAAAATAATTAAAGTGTCATAAATTGGATTGCTTTTTGGTATATAAAACGAAAACCTGTTAATAAATAAACATATAAAAAATAAAATTACCACTGTGAAGAAGATACTCATGAATTACATATATTGATACTAGCTGTGCTCCGCGGTTTCACCTCCGCTCCTGTTGGTCTTAGTGAGATGATATATAATATAGCCAATAAGCCTTCCTCGATAAATGGGCTATCTAACACCGAAATAATTTTTCCAATCGAAATCTCGGTTCCTGAGATTAGCGCGTTCAAACAAACAAACTCTTCAGCTTTATAATATTAGTATATATCTATACTATAGATAGATAGAACTAAAAAGAAGAATTATTTCACAAAATTTATACACGGCGTATATTTTAAGGAATCTTCACAGATGCTAAATTATACTTCAAAACGTAATGATCAAACAGATAATTAAAGTAACGTAGGTATGATTGCGAATAAGATCAATACATTATTGCAGTCTCCGGTGCCTCGCATGCTTTCACTGCTGAACTCAATCCTCAATTCTGCACCAGTATATGATTTGTTTGTGTCAGGGATGGGAATGATAGGTGAAGAATGTAAGAGGTACCTAGAACTAAGAACATAGTGATAAGTTTAGAATTAAGTTTAATATATGTATGGTTTGGCGTATGCCGTAAATAAATAAATTAATTAATTAATTAATTAATTATATTTCAAGACGGTTTTCCCAAATGCATCACGTTGAATCTAATAATAAATTCATCTTTAGTACCGGTAATACGGTATATTGATTTATTCGAACAAAACATTCGGACTCATTGTTAGCCAAAACTTATATCTCACTAATATCTGACCGTGTATGCCGAGCACACATGTCACAGTGAAACTAATTTAGCAAGATTCAAAGTTACCAAAATCGTCGCCTCACTCCACGACGTGACGGTATTGCCATGACGCGAACTTGAAATTTTACTCTCAACGTGCCTAAAGAAGTTACACTTCAAACGTTATAGTTTTTCGCACTAATATCCAAATAATAAATATATGTATAAAAAAAAACAACTGCTATTTTTTATATGATTTAATTTCATTCGTCATTAATTACATCTGCATCATACGTAATGAATTTCCACGTCTTCAATCAAAACTGTCATCTTGACAACTCCGCAGTGGTCTCAAAGATAAATCTCTTCTTCAACTCAATGGCGAACCACTTAGGGCTCTTGTATGTTAGGGTGAAACATCTAACGTGTCATTTGGAGAAATGCCTAGTTGGGCTAGATAGCATTTCTTTTGTGAAACGACCAGATTTTTAGAGAATCTGACGAAAATGGACACTGAAATATCAAGCCTAATGGAATGTTTGTTGTATGCTTTTTTTGAATAGGGTACTAAACGCTAAAGCGTAAGATTAGGAGTAATAAATAAATAAATAAATAATTTAAAAGACAAATCAAAAACTACAACAAAAATGATAAGTACCACCGCAGTCTTGGTAACAAAACCTACTAATAATACTTATAAATTGCTACCATCACACTATACATTGAACACTATCTACTACTCCTATCCTTATAGCAACCAAAAAATACTTCCATACAAAACCCGCGATGTATATAAATACATTAATATAAATATCATTGAAACGCTATCATTCGATCAGCAACTGGTAACGGTTTAAGTAAAGGATCTCACGACTTGGTTTAATGTCGGTATTTCCCTCATGGGCGCCATTTTTTTGCTTCATCTAAGCGCCAGTCATTACTATAACAATACTAGAATTCTACTCGTGTATTCCCTCTTATTGTAACTGGATAAAAAACTGTGTACGTAGGTAGGTACTCAGGATGCGACTTCGTTTACATTGGAATCAAATTACTAAATTTATAAGATGCTGTAAAAAGAACTCGAAATCAAATCGATCTCGACTTCTTAAATTTTTAAAACATGAAGGCTTTTTTTCTATTTCCATCACGCACACATTATTTAATTTTACAAACTGAATTTTGTATGCCGTAATTATATGCTAAGTCCTATCTATGTTCGGCAACAATTACTAAAGTACTTACCTAAGCTACGTCACAAACACTCATATTTTTAAATAATTTATAAAATTATCACTTATAATACCACAAGAGCTTCAAAATTATCGGGTATTTTCCGATAGGTTCGTTGCAAACAAATGAAGGAGTCAAGGAGAAAAACTGAAAATTTTGAAGCTCGTGTGGTATTCGGGGGATTATTTTTCCGTCCCAAATGTCGGCCAATAATTTCACAATTGAATTCAACCTGTCAGTTTGACGTCAACGACCAGAGAAAATTTTCAAAAAATTATCAGTATAATAACCATGTAGGTTGTACCACGTGACGTCGAATGGTGCAATTCTATTGGTCGATATTTGGGTCGGAAAAATAATCATACAAATTTCTCTAACCTGTCAAACTCCAAAATCCATAAAGATTTGACACTATTAGCAAAACGTTAACCTGCTGATAGTCGCTACAAAGCCGTTCACAGTCAAAATTGATCACAGCATAACCTGACTACCATAATAAAACGAATCCATCCAAACCGAACCACCCCCAATTCATTTTCAACCTTAATACCCAGACCATAAGGTTCAAAATAGCTCGTCAGTGTAAGAGTCGTGATTTACGTCCCCTGCAGAGTTCCCATAGACTACAATTTATATAAAACCTCAATATCATTAGTTTCGTTGCAATAAGAACAAGCCTGGCACAATCCCGCGGCTTTTGACCACGTCCTGTATCCACGGAATATAATAAATAAATAAATAAGAGCTGAAACGTTCCGAATCAATTTGAAATGAACAAAAAAGAAACAAAACCATCTGTATTGCTGCTGTTTATATAGTAACAAAAGTATAATCTGGACATGATTGATATAAATGTTAAATAAACTTAAATTGATTGATAAACTATGACAGCATCCATATTGACCGTTTAGATTTTTCATACTAATTTTTATGCTTTATAATGATGAATTAAATAACAAAAAGACAATATGGCAAATCTAAGATTAAATAGAACAATACATTATAAAAACAACCAATACTGCCAACATATATCTCCATCGCCACTCAATAAACGACAGATTATCAAAACGTATCATTAACCCTATAGTAACCAATGTCAACCAGAACAAAATTCCCACATCAAAAACTCCATACAAAAAAAGGTCTAATCCTACCTCCTTATGCAACAAAGAATCGATGTAACCCTCTCAATTTAAATCGATATAAAATCGGATATCCGGCATCATCGTCCCACGCCCACAACATCACTATTAATATAATCTGTATCCAACCACGTGCGTCGGAAACCAATTGTATCCACTATGCAATTGCAATCCTTCCCAGAATCGATATTTCTACCTGAACTTGCGTAACTTCTTTTGATCGTTCCAAAAACTTCACTGTATATTTTTGGGAAAAAAACCTTTTATCACACGCTATAAGCTCTGGTTCCGTAGATATATCGTGTGTACACTTTGATTGATTTGCATAAAGGGTTTTTATAATATATTCAAACTGTTTTATGGTTCCCATACATTCTCTCGAACATATCTTGGTTGACCTTTACACTCCATAAAGATTCCTATCATCATGTCTTTGTGTGAATAAATTAAACATTGAAAAACGTACCTACGCTTACCATTATCAGGTACATCCCAAAATTCCTAGAAAATTGACCTGTACAGAAGAAAGCCCAGAAATAGAAAGCTTTGTTCAAAAAACCTATTCATCAAGGGATCTCCAAATAACTTGGCGCAGTTGTCAAAGCATCGCACAAATCAAACTCGATAGTGGTCAGATAACTTGACAATAGCATTTCCGATCCTAAAAAAACATTGTCCGATAACAATACTTATCGGGACCTTAGCTACGGATTTTGATGTATTAGGTGTGAAATAGTTGACGGTTCTTAAAGCATTTTAAACTAGAACATTATAATATGATAGATACATGATATAGGCAGAAGAATAAGCCTCAATTGGCAATAATACAGGTAGGTAAACTTGTGAAAAACTTTATGCGATATTCCAAAACTAATTTAATCGAGCAGCTTCGTACAACGTGTCCCGACATACATGACCGTTTATTGTATTCCACAAAAAGGGTAATTGAATCTCGTAAAAATAATATACAGCAATCAGTATAACGGCATCACAACGAAAGTTGGTAACAACCAAAGAATCCGAACCGTTCGAAGCACGAAGGATAAATTGTTTCTCTT
The DNA here is from genome assembly GCF_061535455.1 of Colias philodice. Classification (NCBI taxonomy): domain Eukaryota; kingdom Metazoa; phylum Arthropoda; class Insecta; order Lepidoptera; family Pieridae; genus Colias; species Colias philodice. The sequence goes on from NC_143097.1 coordinate 9,982,207, forward strand.
ATTGAGATATCGCCACATCGGTGAGCGGGGACAAAAAGCACAAACAGTATTGAAGAAAGCCGATATATGTTTAAGCGAACGGGTTCTATCGAGACTTTCACACGGACATGTGTAGCGCGAGGCGGATGTCGTCGCGATTACGGCCTGTTATTATTGCTGTATTGTGCGACCAAATTGCGGAGCGTCTCGGCTTCCCATCCGGCCCGCGCTCGCGCACCAATCTTGACCTTAACCGAATTGGCAATGATGCTAAGTTCGATTGCGATCGGCCAGACGCAGCGGCGGAGTCACCTGCCTTGACAAAAGAGTTTCACCGCAGGCACCTGCCCAAGCTCCTGATTTATGACTGCGCTGCAGAGAAAAGCGCCTTTCTACACAAAAGCTTGAACTAGTTTCGAGCGCATCGCAAACAGTTTTCGCAGAGAATACCATTGAATTCGCAATAAACTTATGAATTACTGCACATTGAATGGCCGCATTACAATGCAGTTTTGTCACAGAACTGTATGCATGTATGTATCGGTGCCCATGTAATCGATTAGCTCGCCATTCAAAGCAATGTTTTTCAGTAACGAGCTACAAAGGTTTACTATCAGCATTCTATGCCAAGTCGTAAAAATGGTATCATATAATTCCTTACATATTTAGATCACATTTACAAACATATGTGCGCATAGATGATAAAAATAGCTTAATGTACACTAAATACTCGGAAAGATATGAACTACTCATATAAAGTACATATTTAAGTAGGTTATCATCTTAACTATGTTTTGGATCGTTTGTTTTCGTCGGCGGCAATAAAAGGACAGGAAGGTCATTTAACGTAAAATTACTATTATCCTATACATAAATGAAGTGATAGATACTTCCAAAAATGAGTCTACTTTTACACATAATACTTTCTCATAAAATAAGAATTTTAATCAAAATATTTCCGAAAATGTATTGTGCGAAGCTACAAATATTTTAGTCACATCGAACATATTCAATACAAAAAACTCCAATCAATCGCATTATAAACACAACAACCGAACAACACACAGTACTTAAAACCAATTAATCATTAACATTAGCATTTGAATGGGCTGTAAAGTACTAGGCTCTCATGAATAAGCGGTGACCCTGTTCGCAGAGGCCGGTTCCCGCCGGTCCATTGATGAGACCAGACGTGACGTCACACCTCAGTACTCTGCAGCCGACGGGACTGTTTAGTCTTGATCGTTTAATTATGCCGTGCTAATTGGCGCAGGTTCTCAGTTTACGCGGTAACATTAGCTGTCTCCTGCAGTTGTAGTACAGTTATGTTCGGCTTACCTACAGAATCTGACATTCCTTTTTCGGTGCGTAATTGTGTTGGCTATGTTGGCAAATGGCGTACGCATTATTTAAATTAGGTATGTTCGTACTAAGTATGTATAGTACTAGCTTACAATGAGAATAATATTGTATAATCTATTTGAATGAAAGATGGTAAAATAAACCAGTTAAATAATTCACTTTGCTCGCCAAATACCTGTTCAATATGTATATTGCATGCTATGTAGGTGCTTCATCGAATAATATCATCGAATAATAGAACTCATAAAAAATAATACGTATTACTAATACCGAATACTATTTGAAATACATAATATTATAGCTAAATTTCAGTTTGCGTCACCTTTTATCTTCTTTGCCTTACCAATAAAAATTTAAGTACATATTTGGAAATTGAAGTTTTATTCATTCACACACAAACCGACCATCACTTCAAGTGTCCAGTCCCCGTACAATCTAGTGCTTTTTTTAATTCCTACAATACCTACATAATACCTAGTACTTGCGTCCATAACCTACCCCACTCGGCTAGCGTGCAGCCGGCGCCCGGCCCGGTCGGCAGATGTAGCGAAACAACATTGCATATCTATAAACTGAAACATTTGTTCATTCAACTTGTCTTGGAAGCGATTTTAATACGCGAAAAAACAGTACCTATAAATTATAATATCTGTGTCTCTTTCAGTAAGTAGAGAACTTTCTACAGAGAACAGCCAGTAAGAATAGCTGTTGTAGATGCCTCTTTTAAAATCATGTCAATGTTACAAAAAATTTTAAAACAAAAATGATCACGATGCCAGAGAACTCTCCTGTTAAAATCAACATTATGTTGGGCCCACGCCCCACACGGCACAATTGCACAAATGGCTTGCGCAAATATATTGGCGATGTATGACTGTATAGCGTTCACAGTCCCCAATAAACACCGTGGGTATCTAGCGCTTTACAACAGAATTCCTCATAATATTAAAAAGTTTAGTAAGTAGTTCTAAATTTAAAACTTATATAAAAAAATGTACTAGTTCAGAGAGCCTATTACAGTATTAAGGAATATATGGACGATAAAAACCCATGGAGGGTTGTCGCGTAAAAACCACAGGACAGTTCTTTGGCATATCACTATAAATTATGATGTTACATATGTAATTTGTTAAATTAAATTGTAAAACTGACATGATTAAAAAGAGCAACTATGGAGTTTCTTGCCGATTCTTCTCCGTAGATACTGCTTTCCGAATCGGTGGTAAATGTTAAAAATATGTACCTATGACGTTTCAAAAGTGCTTCTAGAAGAAGTCTAATTGAATAAATAAATGTTTGAGTTTGAGTTTATTACGATTCCCATAATAACTAGTACTTACGTCCATAACCTACCCCACTGGGCCGCTTGCAGCCGCCGTCCGGCTTCGCCGGTCGGCAGATGTATCAAAACAACTTTGCATCTACATATATAACCAACTTTTATTAAATCCACACGGTACAACAGCGCAATATGTTTGCGCAAATCAATTGGCAATCTGACGGCATAGCGTTGGGACTTGGGTGATGTCGGATGTATAAGTATTGTCGTAGTGTATGGTTAGATAACTACAAGGTTAGTAACATATCCTTCACGAATTATAGTATGTTAAGTATGTTCCTACCTAGTAAGTTAGGTACTGAAAACGTTTTCTTCTGTAAAGCACTATCGAGTTTTAAATTTGCATGTAAAGGTATATGTATAAGAAACTATTGCACTAAAATAATTTTACGAATCCTTCTCCCATTCATTCTATTAAGAATATCAGTGACTTAGTGATAATTACAAAGCATCAATGGGAGATTGCTCAATTATAAAACGTATGCAATCATCACCTTATAAGCACATAAGGTCGTCTATAGTAATAACCTATGATTTAACGAATCCACAGCCTCAAGCCTGTGTGAACAATTGCACAAAAGCCGGTTATCGTGTAGACCGGGCATAATAAACATTTAATGGGCACATTAAAATCGCACTGTGCACATATAGTTTATAGGTAAGTGAAACGTTACACCCGTTTTTACCAACCCCTTGAAGTAAGGGGATTCTTTGAGTGCGTTTTATGGGCCACATACTGGAATAAAGGCATCATGCGTGCTATTATATTTTTATAGTTATATCCATATCGTTTCTTATTTTGATATAATGTGATAAACCACTTGAAGAATTTCAATGATGTTTCTTACACGAAAATCGTGAATGAATAAGGATACTAGTGAACCAGAATTATTTTAGGATAAGTATTAACGATTGAGTTAAATTAACAAAATAAAATTATAATAAGATTCTATTTATAATATCTACTACCATAAAAAGCAATGTTTTCTAGATATGACATTATTCTCTATTATTGATTAATCTTTTCTATATATTTGACTATTACCTACCCGACTAAATTGGAAAGTCAACAAAGTGCCAAGAATAATAACTCTATACCCGCTTTACCAGTCTTTCCATCATATTAAATGCTAAGGTAAAAGTTTAGAGCGAGGCCTTATATGCACCGCACTTTCATATGAGCTTTCCTCATTAAAGATACATTGTATTTCAACTAGAATGCGCACGTTTATATCGAGGCTAAACTGAATTTAACAATCGATTCATATTTAGGCTAGAGGATACATATATTTTCATAGCAGTAAAGAAATATCAAATAATTTATTAGACACAATATGCGCAAATGTGCGGCACATTTGCTTTATGCCTTTTACTACACTTGTCTAATCATATTTTTTAAAGAACCTGCAGTGGCTCAATACTTATACTTACTTAGTAGTAGGTTTTTACATAGATATTTTTACATATCGTTTTCAGACCTTTAAAAAATAAATAATACCAGTACGAGAACAATAATCCCTTAGGTTTTTGTGAATATAAATAACCTACTTATAGCAATACTGATGCCCATATGAACTTACGTAGTGCTAAGTGACCGTGATTAAAATTAAAAGCTTAAACATATAAAAAGTTTTAATTTTGCAACACATCCATCACCGTTTACGAGTTGCAGCTGCAGCTGGTGAAATCATTGCATCATTGTTAAATAGTGTATACACGGTACTGCAAGCATGACATGCGTTTACGTGAATTGTCATGCTGTATGAATAACCAAAAATTCTATTTTTTCCTTTTTTAATACAGTTCGTGTCCAACTTGAGTATACCTAGTGCGTGATATACTCTAAGTTATTGCATGACATGCACCGATCCAAACGTGAAACGACCATACTGCATGCATAACTTGCATGAAAGAAAATAAATAACTTCATCAATCAGCTACCAGCACGTAATTTGCATGTCATTCATTTCAATCATTAAATTAAATGATAATTCATGCATGCATGTTATGCTGCATTACCGTCTAGGTGCTACATTACAACGCCAATAAAGTTAATCAAGGCAGAGTAAATGTCACAGAGAGGTAACTTTTTAATACAACTCGTCTGTTGCACGCTATAATGAATATCCGCTGTCCGCTTTTACTAAATATCCATACTTGTAAAAAATTGTACAGGCCAATTTATAAGTGAAATTTTAAAGTGTACTGTGATTATATTGGCCTTTAAAATATGGTGATACAAGCCGTCCCAACCGAGCTCTACTAATCTATTTTACTTTTATGGTTTACTGTAAGACATAATTTATTAAAATTTTTAATGAAATTACAGAATTTTCGTTATGGGCGAAAACCAGAATATTCATCCAGGATTATTCAGGATCAATTTGATGAACTTACTACATTTCAAATCAAATATTACTTCGTTTTGTTTAATGTTATGACTTCAAAAGTAGTTTCAACTTTTACTGTAGAAGGTGGCTCCAACTGCAGTAAAATTAATGCTGAAACTTAGTCACCTAGTAAGTTTAACATCATATTTCTTTTTGTCAATGTCATATGAAACATACATCTATGTATTTATATTTCTCATACTACCATAATATACGGCCCACAAGTATCCAGTGTTTAGTTGTTCAATGCAGCATAATTTTTGATTCTATCGCTTCGCCGCCCGCATTACCAAATGAAATAATCACCGACCCCCATTTATAGTATTTAAATCATAAATGACGTAGCGTATTGTTTCGTTTATACGAAATGGGGTTTATCAATGAACCAGGGCGGATATGACTCAGCTTTCGGGGTTTGTTCGCGATTATTTTGACCGTGTGACGTCATAGGGAACTTTTATTAGCCATACTCCATCCCCGAAGTCGTTGGAACAATTTGACTCATCTAATTTTTGTGTAAAGGTTGTATACTGTGACGATTTGTAGAATCCCTTTCGTGAAGGGTGACAGAAAAGATCTAATGACAAATTAATAGCTTTGTCGTTCAATCTTCGAAACAGTTGGATAAATAATGACGGACATTTCAGATAAGGGTGTAAGAAATTATTAAAAGCAGGTAAGTACTTAATAGAGATTGATTAATTTAGGTGTTATTTTATAAATTTTGATGTGCACAAACTTTCACCATCTGTCGACTACCAATTGTCTAAATTTTATTGAGTTTTGTGCTTGCAAACATATTTAAAAAACACTTGTACCACCGATGACCTTAATAGCATCTCTGCGTATAACTAGCATATAAACAGAATACGCTCCCATCCATCACACTACTCCTAACAACAAAACAACAACATACACGTCCACAAAAACCATCCACACGCACTACGAATTACCTCCAACACACTTCCATACCTACATAGTTGTTACTCAAAAAGATCGGTCACTTCCCGAAGCGGCAAAAAGCTGATGGCTTTTTAATTTATGTGGGACTCCGGGACACGAAAAAAAGAGGCAATAAAATGTGTCTAACGGTGATTGAGACAGGTTGCACAAAAACCAACGGGTTTGAGCCGTTCGCAGGCTTTATTTATAGGGCCAAGGACTAGCTCCAGATGCTTGGACTTATTTTGATGTGATTCGAGGTTTGCATATGTAGTGGTGTTTCGTAATGACGCGTTGCTGTTATAGATATAGTGTATAGCTGTGCTTGATGACCCAGTGAACTTTGTAACACTTAGAATTATGTATGTGTGATATTTTCTTAAGATTCCAATATTATCCTTTAATTTTACAAACAAACAGAAAAATACAATAAACTATTTTGTATTAGGAACCTACTTACCTATGTTATTATACGTGTTGTGAAAGATTTTCTCAAAGGCATTTACTAGACTTACATATACCACAGATTGTAAAATCATTTTTAGAATACTGACTAAAACACTGATATTTATTTATATTCATACTAGCTTTCCGCCCGCGGCTTCGCCCGCGTTTTCAAAGAAAAACCCGTTCCCGTAGGATTTCCAGGATAAAACCTATCCTATGTCCTTTCTCGGGTAACAAAATATCTATATACCAAATTTCATGCAAATTGGTTCAGTAGTTAAGGCGTGATTGAGTAACAGACAGACAGACAGAGTTACTTTCGCATTTATAATATTAGTATGGATTTAAAATATTAATACTATTCAAACGTTCTATAGGTAATCATCTTCGTCACATCTATTGTCTCCTACAGAGATATACACTCTGACGCAAAAGGTATCTAATTAACTACGCTAATACTCAATCAACATACATATTAAGCGTCCATCTCATTACCATTAAAACTATTATTAATACCTATAAAATTAAAATGTATGTTTGTACATAAATCTGAACATTGAACCGATTACGATACTACTTTCACTTATAGAAACTAAGTGTATCATACTTTATAATGATACAGGAATCGTGGGACTCATTCAGAGTACATAAAAATAATGTGACATGGCGTGTAACTATTTATTTTATCTCTCTGTATCGTAGGTCACTAAGGAAGCGAGGTTATCCCCGACCATTCGGCTGATAAGAGCCCGCTACAACTGATTAAAACAGTTAAATATCTATGAAGTGAATCGAGTACGTTCTAAACGAAATTTATTATTATGGGAATTACTTACTTGGTATTCCGTGGGTATGTTACGGTGCCTTTTATCTGAAATGAAAATTAATCATTAAAACACGGCTATTTATATTAATTTAGACACACTAATTACAAACAAGAGATTTTAAAAGGTTTCCCATCGTTTAGAACACACACTTTGTATCTAAAGATTACTAAAACATTTAATAGAGCTTCTCGAAGAAGTCTAATTGAATAAATAAATGTCTGAGCTTGAATATAATATTTAATCATTAAAATATTTCATACTAGCTTTCCGCCTGCGGCTTCGCCCGCGTTTTCAAAGAAAAACCCGCATAGTTCCCGTTCCCGTGGGATTTCCGGGATAAAACCTAGCCTATGTTACTCGTGGATAATGTAGCTTTCGAATGGTGAAAGAATTTTTAAAATCGGTCCAGTAGTTTATGAGCCTATTCATTACAATCAAACAAACAAACAAACAAAGTTTTCCTCTTTATAATATTAGTGTAGATAGTGTAGATATAATAATCGCTGTCTATAACTAGATATATTAACTAATTCTAGTGATAAATCTATAAATTAATGCCTATAATTCAACAGAAAGACGCCAATTCTGTAACATCCTTTTCCAAACCTCGTCACCATTCAAACTGCAAAAAAACTAACTACTACGAACGTAAATAAAAAAATACAGTCGTCATTGGTGCCACATGCGAATATGAATGGTCGGCAAATATTTAATGGCTTCCCAGTGGTTCATTCATTTAGTCACTGCACAGTGACTCACGCGCATATCTTAGTGGGTTACAGGAAATCTAATCATTTACATTGATATACCGAGATACCGATAAATCTGACTAGATAATATATAAACTTGTTAGAGATATAGTGGTTTTAATTTCTCGTTTTTTGAGTAAACTTGTCTTATACTACGAGATTGTAGCCAAATAATGTTATGCAATATGTATTTGGTTGGTATTTGCTAATTAAAATGATTTTAAATTAAAATTTGAATAAAAATACATAATAGGAAGTGCGTAGTAAACGTTCATGTTCCTAAGGTATTATAACTAGAACTTTGCAATGTAATATTTAAACATTAATTTTCACCTAAAATCAACTAAATGAATAACAATCTAATTAATAGACGATGTTGAGATAAAACGGGTCTAAAGAAGACAAACGACCAACCCAAACATTAACTCATTTATTAAATAACAATTCCCGTTAAATTGGCTTCCCGATTCCCAAAAAACATCTTAACATAAAAAAGCAGCTGTCTTTCCTTGCTTATCTGTTATCTTTGTCGTCGAAAACCTTTCAACAGGTCCGTTAGTTAATTGGCCAATAATTATCGTAAAAAGAGACCTTCGTTAGAGATGTCTTTTGGAGATTTTAACAGGAAAATAATAGCTCCAGTTTTATAACACCCCGTTAAAAATCTTCGTCCTTTTTACGAGGGCATAAAACATTTTGTTATTGACAACAAATCAATAACAAAATATTTTAAATCTGTTATTGATAACAAATCAATAACAAAATGTTTTTATGCCGTCGTAATCATTTTGTTGTTGATAACATCCATACTTATAATATTATAAATGCGAAAGTAACTCTGTCTGTCTGTCTGTTACTCAATCACGCCTAAACTACTGAACCAATTTGCATGAAATTTGGTATGGAGATATTTTGATACCCGAGAAAGGACATAGGCTACCTTTTATTGCGAAATATGTACCACGGGCGAAGCCGGGGCGGACCTCTAGTTTGAAATATTAAAACGTAATACACAAATCTTTAATTTGAGATTCAGCAACTACTTGCAGGGCATGAAATGAAAATTGTCCATTGCGATTTGTGATTAAAAATATAATTGTCCATTGCGATTTGTGATTAAAAATATAAACATGAAAGGCAATACATTAAAAAAAAATAGCAAAAGAAAGTCACAACGCTAAGTAGCGATTTCTTTCAACCCTTTCAACACATACGTAAAAGCAATGAACTAAACGTGAGTGAAAAACATGTTATACGTAATTAGCCAATAATATGTATCCAGCCCTTAATTTGTCTATACTCCCGAACCCAATCCTACCAAAACTAAATTACTAGGTCAAGTCTATAAATAGCATCACTAAGATCACCACAAAAGCACGCAAGTCTCAATTAAGAGATTACCATTCCACTCAATGGAGGAGTGTCAACTCAATTGTGTTTTAGGAGGTCAGCCCAATAGAGGCGGACCTTGACTCTGAACTAGTGCTGTCGTTCGTTATGTAACTGCGGAAGGTTTGGACATCCTGATGTAATAAATGTTGGAGGCTTGATAGATTTCGTTAATGTTATGTGTGAATCGTGTCCAGCGGGATCCAGGAAAATCGACTGAAAGTGTGTTAAATTAGTTAAGATTTATATTTGAGTATAGGCATAGCACATTGAATTACAAATGTATTAGGGTAAAAGTATGTGCTTTCCCATCGAAATTTCTTTGCTTTTGACTTATTTACTGTATGGCGATGAAATCTACTTGCGTAAACCATACCAAATTACCATCTACTGAATTCTTAAATTCATTCAAGAACTCTTGAATCTAATTTGGAGTAATTATTGAAAGTATGACAGTCTATTGTAACCAATACCGTAGTTACTATAAATGTGTCGTAGTTACTGAAATTGATAAATATGAACCAAATACGAGTCTAGCAAAATTGAATCAAGTCGAATAGTTCACATGAGATGACTAACGCCATAGTCCCGCGGCTATAATAATTAGTATGATTATAACAGTCTAATGATGTCACTTAACAATGAGCTCTGTTAGGTTTGATTCATAAAAATATGGACGTTTCTAAACTTTAACCTGGTTAGTCAGAGATATATGTTCTAAATACATACATTGATGTTATTAACTAAAGTTAAAGTAGTACTAATAATATAAAAGCAGTCTCTTTATCCGTTACGCTTTCACGATTGTGAATTGAACTACACCATCGATTTGTATACAATTTGGAATAAAAGCCCAGGATAAAAACAAAAGTTTTAGCTCCTGGGTTTTTAAAGTTTTGTCAGTTTGTATTTGAGTAGCTGTAGTACAAGGAAAACGGAGATTTCAAATCGTCTTTTCCTTATATCACTGATTGATATTATTGGTATGATGACGTACATTATTAGGTTAAGTAAGCAAAACGGATCATCATTTTTTTATAATCGTAGCATCTAAATAAAAAAAGTAAACTTTGCATGCTGTTGCCTCAGCTTCTTGGCTTTATTGAAGTTTACGTATTAGACTACAAGCCCGCATAGGACAAAAATATGGGTCAAATGAACCACCAGCGGACATATCTAGAACGATAGCAGAGCAAAAAATAATAAGATTCATCACTATGCCGTCACTTGTAAGCTGTCCAACTGAGTGCAGATGAGAATTGAAAAGTACAGGTAGACTCGGTAAATTTTGGTCATATATTTTTGTACGGCATTCTTAACCATCGATAGATCTATTAAAAATAATAAGAAACCGCTCAGTGCCGTACAAAAATGGTGGTCCACCAAGTCGGAATTTTTATTTAATTTCCGAGAGTTACCGGGGGTAAATTTGGTCATTTGGATGAATCCAAGCTCTCCAATCTCCATACATAATATGTAACTACATAATATGCCAAAGAACCAAGCAAGTTTGTTGGTAGTTACCAAGGTCAATTCTTCAATTTGAAGATCCTTATCCCAAACCCTACCGGATAGAACCTATCTAAACTGGCAATAAATTTAATATATTTATTATTTATGATAGTATCTACGTATTACATCATAATTCATATCGTATCACCATGACGTAACATTCGTTGATTGTGAAACTGAATCTAGTCTGTCTTTGGGTTAAATAATTTCGTTTGTTTTCATAAAAGTTGAGATCACGTTTAAAATAACATTTGCTGGAATAACCGTGTCATGTGCATATTGTTCTACTGTTTGTGATTTTTATTAAGTAGATACTAGCTGTGCTCCGCGGTTTAGCCCGCAGTGCTCCGCTCCTGTTGGTGTTAGCGAGATGATATATAGCTTACTAGATTTCCGCCCGCGGCTTCGCCCGCGTTTTCAAAGGAAAACCCGCATAGTTCCCGTTCCCGTGGGATTTCCGGGATAAAACCTATCCTATGTGTTAATCCAAGTTACCCTCTATATGTGTGCTAAATTTCATTGTAATCGGTTCAGTAGTTTTTACGTGAAAGAGTAACAAACATCCATACATCCATACATCCATACATCCTTACAAACTTTCGCCTTTATAATAGTATTAAGAAGATAGCCTTCCTCGATAAATGGGCTATCTAACACCGAAAGAATTTTTCAATTCGATCCATTAGTTCCCAAGATTAGCGCGTTCAAACAAACAAACAAACTCTTCATCTTTTTAATATTAGTATAGATTTGTAGAGATATCTGAATCATCTATTGTACGTATATTAGCGTCAACATCTTTATTAAAATTAATTGCGAAGATTCCTAGAATAGTTCTTATATCAATGGTTTTCCTCACATGTGTAGAAGGCGACAAGCAAACATACCTAGACTAGACAAAATATGGACTTAAAATAAATTCTAGGAATTGAAGCTGCTAACGGATTGACGTAATTCGAGAACATAAGTCAATCATTGCACAATGAAAAAAAAACCTGTACTTAAATATAAAATAATTCAATTTACAGTTGCCTAATAAAGAACACGAAATTCATGCCCAAAAATTGAAATACAACCAGTTAAATCCATTCCATGTTCATTCATCCACCAAGCCACAAAATCAAAACAATCTCAATACCACGAAATAATACAACACATAACAAAAATAAAGCCAGTACACACTTTCTCCAGTCGCAAAGGCAATATCGAAAGGGCCAGCGCAAATGCCACAGCACGCACCCCCCGCTTTACGAGCTTGCATTCTTTACAACGCTTCAATAATTCATGCGACCCTATCGTTTTACGATTCCAATAAAGTCAGTACACATCGTCATTGCGTACCGCGATACGGAGACTAGCGATTTAGGACGAGTGGTGCGTTGTAAAACACAACTTACGTCGTTTTGGTGTTCGTCAATTGTATGTTATTGTTTTAAGACGACGTCACTGGATGTAAATGTATCGGTGAGTATAAATGAAATCAAAATGCGTGCGAGACATGTTTTGGAAAAGCATACAAGCAGGTAAAAGCTGTTCTACAATTTATTCCGATTAGACATGAGATTCAATCTCGCATTGATTTAATTTACATATTTTACATGTTTTTTATTATGTAATCTGTAATTATAATCAAATCTAATTCCTATCCATTAACGAAAAACTTCAAAAATGTCAGCTATGCACTTCACCACTGTACGACGGTTAAAGTTAAAACTATCTGCATAATGAACCATCTATTAATGAGGTATTTGCACCTGCCCGAAGCCATAGAAATGACCTATTATTATTATGATGCTTATATCCGTCATAGTGTACGTTGACCTTACTCGGGGCAGATAAAAAACGTAATGAGCTACGTTATACCTCATGTAGTAGCCAACAGCTTGTGATTAGTGTCTATTTATACAAGCCGCTCGCCCCCGGTTCACGCTGCCTTGCCCCGGGATAAAAAGGCTATGTCACGTTGGAATTATGTGGCTTTGAATTAATAGACTTTTTTAAACATTTTAGACGAATAAAAATGACAGACAAAATTACAAAAAAAAAAAACAAATATCCCTATTTTTATATTATGTCTAGATATGTTTGTAAGTTCAGGGCTTATCGAAAGGTTAAATTTACTTCAACACAAGAATAATTTTGCAATATAGACAAGTGTATTATTTTGATCAAATCTCGCATTAAAGCTAACAATGCATTGGCTTTCCTGTTAAAAGATCGCGTCTGTAATACCTAATCGTTAATACCACATTCAATGCTTCAAAATTCCTTTAAAACCCAGTAGCACATTTGAGACATATGCTTATGAGTCAACGTTTTGTCGCTAAGCATAAAAAGTTGTTACTATTATCGGATTCAGACTTCTATGGAAAATTATTCACTCAGGTTCCAAATCTTACTCATAAATAACTTGTTATTTTTTATGTCGTATCAATCATAATTGCTTAAATCCTGTTGATAAGTCATCTTCAATTTAAATATTCGACCAAATTTTCCACTCCCGAAATAATATAGTTCAAATCTACGCAAGCAAAGGTTCACTATCTTACTACACTGACATACGATCTAAACAATTTAGTTAAATTTTGCTAAATATAAAAAAAAAATATAGAAATTCCTCTCCTCTGCTCCCATAGCTAAATATACACGAAAATGTTCTTTTTACTCGCCTGAGACGGGCTGAAATGGTCTTTTAACTCGCCTGACGGCCTGCAAATTGTTCTCCTGTACCTATCCAACTATACTCCACAATCATAGTATTCGATCTAGCTTTCGCACGCATAAAATTCCTCAACCCTGTACCTATCCAACCATAATTCACCGTGTACTTTTCACTCGGCTGTTGCACGCCTGAATGTAAAAGAAACTTCTAGAAATTCCACTCTTATGGCCTTTTCTATACTCTTCATATTCCCTTTCCCATACTACTATAGGTAAGGTATACTACCACCATGGACTTTGTACCCGGCTGACTCAAACCGCACACCACACATTCCTAGAACACGCACGCCGGAATGTCGCCGTCCGGTTATATAATTAGCTAATTACCGCGAATCGATTACATGCCATACGCTTTGGTAACATTGTGACGACTTTATCGAAGTGCTTACAACTGCACATTGATGGTAAACGTTTTAAACTCTGGGCTGATACTATATCAACCCTGAAAAGCAAGGAGACGTAAATCCATACTATAATAATATTAAAATGCGAAAGTAACTGTGTCTGTCTGTTACTCAATCACGACTTAACTACTGAACCAATTTGCATGAAATTTGGTATAGAGATATTTTGATACCTGAGAAAGGACATAGGCTACTTTTTACCCCGGGACATAGTCACGTTTTATTCCGGAAATCCCACGGGAACGGGAACTATGCGGGCTTTTCTTTGACTGCGCTGGCGATATCGCGGGTGGAAAGCTAGTTCATAATATTTTGTCGATTTTTAGTTAGGTACCCCAATATTTATGTTACTCACATGCAGCCGGTAAATTAAAAATAAATCAATGTTTACATTTTACAATAGAAACAAGCAGATCATTTTCAAAAGCCTATTCAGTCATCCGATCTTCAAAGACATTTCGTCTGATATCGAATTCGTAATATATTCCATATGAAAACAATCAATTACAACTTCCAAAGTAAAAACAATGATTGCCAATACAAACTCAAAACATTGGAACCAATTCATTTACATTCTCGACACTTCAAACGAAGCGTTTACAAACAAAAATTTCCGCTACAAAAAGTCCCTTCTATATTTCATTGTACTTCAAAAAAGCACTTCCTTAAGGACCGTGACTAACAAGCTCAATTCGCGATCATAGAGCCAAATGCCCGGCCGACACGCACTTTACCGTTTTTTGTGCAAACACATTGTTGTTAAAACAATTAATCGTCGGTACGTACCTGTAGTCGTTTACCATGGTTTGCTACGTCGCCTTAATTGGTGCAATAACGGTTTTGTTCGTAAAGGGATCTTGGTGTTTCTATTTATACATGTATTTGTTTTGTTCAGGTTTACGTGAACGGATAATTAGAAGCTCAAATTAACTCTTAAGTGGGGACTCTGAACTCTGGACAGACATAACACACGACATTGACCGGAAAGAGTCAAATAATAGTGTGCTTTCATTTACTATCAAGTTATATTTGTAGTAGAAGAAGAGTCACAAAGGATAAGTAGCGACACAGCAAATACAAGACATGGCTTTTGATAGATATGTTACGGCTAAAGGTAGGTGTGAACATAAACTTAAGATTATCCGGCTAAACTTGGGTTTATCTTCGAGAAGCAGCTAAAGTTCGATAACATGTTTTTTTGCGTCGTGATATTCCATCTTTAGAAAGATTTAAAAGTTGCGCGTATTTAAAATGTCGGCGTTGCACAATCTCGAAATTACTATTATTTTTTAATAACGTTTTCGTGTCAAAATAGTAAACATTATTACATTATTACATTGTTTCCTTTTCCATTTCCTTCTACATTTTTAACCAAGGGCCTGCGGTTACACTTAAGTTTAGCCGGCTAAAGATAGAACAAACTAACATTAACACCTCGTCGAAAATAAACCTAAGTTTTGCCGGCTAATCTTAAGTTTATGTACTCACCTACCTTTAGCCGTATCAGATACACACCATATATTTTGGCCATTAAAAGATCTACCTAATTGTAGTTTGTGTACACTAGTTCTTAAGCATGTCCTGTACGATGACATGCATTTATAGTCAGCTAACCAAACCAAAAATTCAATTATAATATCAACTTTAACATTTAAAACATCGCCAAGATAAGGACAATCGAAATCCAACCAACCAATATTTCCCACCAATTGAAAGTTAATACCAAAACAAACATGCACCGTCCAGTACAACCCGACACATTTGAATAGTACTCAAAACGATCGCGGCCTTGAACTGAGTCGCTAGTATAAACATGAATCATTTATCACATCCGAATATTTGTGTAAGTACGCGAAGATATTTAAAATATTCACATTTTGATATAGAATATCACTATATTAAAATCCATACTTAATATTATAAATGCGAAAGTAAATTTGTCTGTCTGTCTGTTACTCAATCACGCCTAAACTACTGAACCAATTTGCATGAAATTTGGTATGGAGATATTTTGATACCCGAGAAAGGACATAGGCTACCTTTTATTGCGAAATATGTACCACGGGCGAAGCCGGAGCGGACCTCTAGTGTGAATATATATCTATCAGGTCACAATAACAAAAGATTTTGCGTGAAAGAGTAATAGTTTTTACATATTTATCTTTATATCACTTTTTACTTTATTCAAGAAAATGTTATTCGTGTAACAATAAATTGTAATAATGTACTCTAGGAAGAGCGAGATGTTCTAACACAAGCTATTAATGCTTAAAAGGATGTCTCAATGACTGATAAAATTGTAAACATATTTGTTACTGAATAAATATTTTTGATTTTGATTTTTTGATTTTGAAACAAATAATAATTTCAGCGATAGAAACTATATGTATGATAGTACATAGTTGGCAACTTGTATGTCACCAATTATAATTATCATAAGTAATAATTCATTGTTTAACTAAACCGGATGAGTCCCGACGCTTTACAATTTAAGGAAAAACGATCCGCAAATACAATGTACCTAAAACAAACTTATAAAAAATGTACGTGTCACCAAAAGTTTTTACGTTAAAACAAGACGAGTTAAGTAAACCCTTTGTTGTGAATAGGAAGTGTGACGACCTTGAGTTTCTAGTTCTACAATAAATGAAATAAATGAAAAACGCCAATTTAGTTCGCGTTTGGGAGGCCGCGAACCTCCGCAGGCCTCAGAGATCGTGAGCATATTTGTATGAAGGCATTTAACGATGCCATTAATATGTACCTTCGATTACTTGGTAACACACATGGTAACAAATGAACTCATGTGTAGATTGATTTCAAACCAGCTATCCATAAATAATCAAGGGTTTTTTATCATAAACGTACCATGTATCGATAAACGTTGTGTGGTTAACTTATGAATATTACAATCAATCAATACACTATTCATAACCATGTTTACATAACAAACATTTTACGAACAAAACTAATCTCAAACTTATTTTAAACTCAAAAATCTATCCTAATAAACTTCTTACTACCCTTATAACACGACCAAAACAAAGAGGTACCCTTAGATACGCAACACCTTACACCATGCTATATTATCATACATGCATTTCCAAATTAGCTTCATTATAATCTCTTAGTGAGAGAAAGTGATGCGTCTAGTCAGGCAGTCTGGTCGTGCGGGATTGCTGCGATCGTTTGATTACAACTGGTTATGTCGCGTGATTTTATGTTAGCCTGGTACCTACATCTGTAATATTATACATGCGAAAATGTGTATGTATGGATGTAGGTTACTTTTATTAGTCACGGTAAAATAGCTTTACCTATTTTAATGAAATACAGGTGTACATAGATTTTAATGTTTTACATTTCATGTTTCTTTGTTAGAAGTAAAAAAAACTTAGTACATACTTATACTTTATATAAATCATATCGGAATTCAAAATATGCCAAAAAACTAATCAAATTCCATCGCTCACAACAATCTTAAATTCAATACAATACAAAAATTTTATTTCCTGGAAAATCAATCGTCTATGACTGACGAAAAAATCGATTTCAAAGTGAAACATCATTTAATTGCAAAAACTTCAGTCTTATTTTAGCTCCGTCGTGCATGAGTACAATTTCTGGGAAATAAGATCATTTCGATTCGAATCAATTTATCTTTATTCTTCGAAACGTGTGTCTCGCGAAACCTATTCAGTACAGTAAACGTATTTGTAATTAAATCTGACATCAGATCTCGGCGCGAAGTTATTTCGGTTGCGGCTTACGGCACCGTTTTATTGGCTCTCCTTTGATATTTTATACGTTTGAATTTTTCATTCACCGCTATGACATGTGTGTAATAAATACTAATATTTTCATTTTATATTGATTTATATTCAACAAACATTCATTTCATTTTAATTCACTATATGTATTGTTATCATTTACAATCTGTTACAAAATACTACGAGTACCAAATGTTATGGTACCACGATTTAGTACAAAACCTAGGTATGCGGGTCAGTTAGTCGAATGTCTAGCTAGGTCTCAGGTGGTGGGCGACCTTGTGCCTATTTTGGCGATTGGCCGTGCCTGCACGCTGACTCAGCCGCACCCACGCTTAGCTGTCACCTAATATACTCGAGTTAAACCGGCATGACCAAATATGGTACGAGATTCCTTGCTCAAGTATCAGCGTAGTACATAGATAAGGAATACAACTCTCGTAGCTATGACTACCAATAATAGAATACTACTATGAAATAAGGAAAATAATATAACACCAAACACTTCAATAGAAAGTACCATATTAAGCTTTCCGTGAAATAGCGTGCAATAACTTTCTAAGTAATGTTTGATAGAAGATAATAGAGGAAACTATTCACATCAAAATCATTGCATATCATAAGTTCGTACAAACGTACAAATATACAATTGGGTTTTTCAAACGTAATAAGTTAAACAAATGAAACTCCGGCTCAAATAGAAACATTAAACTGACTGCGGCAAACGTCAAGCGTCTCTTTTTACACTAACAAGAAACGAAATTAGACTCGCATAGTTTTATTACAATAACAAAAACGCGCAACTCTCAGGATAACTATTAACTGAGCTAATATCCTTCAAGAATGCAAGGAAGCAAGAGTGACAAATCAAGACATTGAATATGAAACAAGAAGATAACGAGGTGAGGTCAATAACCCGCTCGCGTCACTCTCGCGTTGAATGATGTAATGCTGTTTTAATTTATTCGGTTTTTCTTATCCTTAGCATTTATTTGTTTTTAAATAATTCACAAACAAAAAATTATTAATGTATTGTAGGTATATGTCGAGATCCGAGACCGTTGTGTACACCTTAATTTAGTCGAGTAATTTAGTCGTAAATTTGTAACTTTTTGTTATTTTGTCATTTCATTCATCCGAATTGAAAATTTCCGATTCGGTTCGCGTACTGGTTAGTATTTACAAAGCCCATTACTGGAAAATATCATATCATGCGTGTGTTTTTATATAAAAATATTTATAAGATATATATGTTTCTGACATGTTATTATGTTGTGTTGTTGTTATTTTTATAACAAGAAGTATTTATATGAAAGGGCAAATGCTTTCTTATTAAATTCTTTCATAAATGTTTATTATGTTCTGAAACTGTAATACGGTATAATAATATTTGTATACTGGTAACAAATATAGGTTAAACAATTAAAATAAATATTGAATTAGTGACATCTTATAATATAATAATAACACAGAAACACAGAAACAAAACCAAAACAAACTAAACGATCGCAGAGCCAGTTTCTCACACACATCTATGTGAATATTGTAATAAACAATCAAACGACTTTAATTAAAATAAGTAATACTTTAGCCATAAAAATTAATACACAGCTATAAAAGTACATAATATTAAAACTTTTTTGCGTGTTAACATCGCACTTATTATAAAGACTTTTTTATAGCACAACTAATTAAAATATTCTAGCTTCGAATATAATAAGTAAAAACAATTATTTTTCATTAAAATATATAAGATAGTGTAACGAAACAATTTTCTAAACGGCTCTGCCATTGTTTGTAACGACGTATCACCCTTCATAGATATGAAGGATTAGGGCTAGCAATTACCGCTGTTATTACTTTAATTATAAGTTTTTATACAGTGTCTCCTGACTTTCATCAAAACAACATGACAGACAAGTTTGGGATCCTTATATTCTATACTAATCTGTAACGAAAAACTTTACAAACCTTATTTTCAAACAACTATCTAATATACTGCTACAATTTGCACTTATCCCTACTAATATTATAAATGCGAAAGTAACTCTGTCTGTCTGTCTGTTACGCTTTCCCGCTTAAAAATCTCAACCGATTTTGATGAAATTTGGCACAGACAATCTTTAGACCCTGAGAAAGAACATAGGCTACCTTTTATCAAAACACCACGCGGGTGAAGCCGCGGGCGGAAGCTAGTTTCCTATAAAATACATCTACTACATAACAAAAACAACCTCAACCCGAAACGCACTCCACTCCATTACACTCCATAAACGTTCACAACAAGAAAGTACTCTACAACATTTTGCAATATGCATCCCTTAAAAAAGGCATGTTTAACAAATCGTTGGCAGCCCTACGGCGCACACCGTCACGCTACACTTTGCCGGGCGAGGCGGTTGCGCGAACGTGCAAAAAGCGCAGAGCAACGCCCGCGAGCACGCCCTTGAACTTGGACGACACGTGCCGTGGTACGTAGTGTCCACAATTATCTAGCACCTGTGCAACTAGATAATGGAGCTATTAGGGCTGGCCCTCGAGAGAAATCCGCTGAAATGACGAGCCCAGCAACACGTCCCTTACTCGAATATAATGCGGAAAGTCAGATGGCTAAACGCGGTAACAAAACTAGTTAGAAAAGGGTAGCACATAGGAGACCATTAACACGTATAACAAAAAAATATGCTAATATGATATAATAATAGTTAAGTAAAAAATTAGGCTTCAAATTAAAATGTTCACGGGTGTGTATTTCTGGAAACTTTTTAACGATATTCCAACACCTGTGATAATAGATAATACAGCAATTAAGTCTGAACAAAAAAACGTTAAACACAACAAACGTTACGTTTACGCGGTTGGCGCAGTGGTAAAGTTACTGCCTACTGAGCCGACGGTCCCGGGTTCGATCCCCGGTCAGGGCAAATATTTGTGTGATGAACTCAATTATTTGTTCTTGGGTCTGGGTGTTATTATCTATATATGTATTTATAATATTATATTTATCGTCGCCTAGTACCCACAACACAAGCCTTAATTGAGCTTACTGTGGGACTAGGTCGATTTGTGTAATAATGTCCTATAATATTTATTTATTTATTATTATTTATTTTATTTATTTACTAGGAAAGCAGACGTAAACAAGGTAACTATGTGCATTGTGAATGAATTAAAAGTTGTTAAAATGTTGGATTAAAAGCTTTTAGAAGATTAAGTAGGGTAATGCAAAAATCATTAGTGTTGATGTAAATAAATATGCTATCTATTAGTAACCAAAGATTTACTTTAGTGAAAGTACCACTTAAACTATTAAACAATCACTATTAAACTGTGTGATAAATGACGATAAATCAAGTATTACCAGTAATGTTTTCCTCAAATTCTACATCAATGCAATTTAGTAAAAGAATGACAAAATAAACTATGATCGACTTTTACCTTTCATATTAGTAAGAGGTCGCGTCAACGACTTACCTTTTACTTTTTGACGTCAATCCCGAAAGCAGTTGTGGGCGGAAGCTCATAATTAACACAAATCTTTGGTTGACTAACGAAGATTAGTCATTAATTAAATACAATTTAAAATAGTATCAGTATCCGCACTGTCAATCATTCTTGTACCATCTAAGAATTAAATATAACGTCAAACGAATCAATAATGAATAGCTGCAAACCTCATTACTCAGGGAGACAAATCTCGAGAAGCAATCTCAATCTAGCTAAGACGAAACCGAACAGGCCGAAATGTAGACCAGGCCTCAGGGTATCGAACCCGGAACCAGTCGCAGACGGTAAATATTCTGAAAGTGAACAGTGCACTTTTTATTTGAGACACGTGTCACGACGAGTTATCAAAAATAAGACGTGATGCTATTCGGTCGAGTTGTTTACTATTTGCCAAAACTATGACGGTCAATCGGGCGTTTTTGGTGAATACAAAGTGTGAAAAACTTCGGTGTGATGACCCAATCGCGAGTTTAGCGGCTATAAACAAAAAGTCTCACTGTATTCATTATCGGTCATTCTATGACTATGCGCGATTAGCAGAAACTTGCTGGTCATGCGGGCCTCAAATTTAGGCATGGAAGCAAGAACAGTGATAGATCTTAAAAAAGACAATGGTATTCTAATCGTTTCAAATATGATGAAGGCGCATTTATGAGTAGAAGTAGTCAGACAATCTATACTTTTAATATGTAAAGCTGAACTTGACTGAGTTTTTCTTGAACGTCCCAATTTCAGAACCATTAGTCCATTAATCGATGAGGGCTCTATAATCACGCTAAGACCAATAGGAGCAGAGCAATGGTGCGGCTAAACAAGTTGTAATAAATAAACGTCAAGCTAATTAAACAATGGACTTGTGTGTAAGCAACTCGAGGAGGTAACTAGAACTTGCATTACAAGTGATCTATTTCGTAAGTTATTTACCCTGTGGTTTTGGCAAGCGGCTCCGTGAAGTCCATGAACTGATATTATGTTAAGTTTGACTTAGTCGGAACACGGAAACATTGCATGTCTAATTAATGTTTCAAAAGGATATATAATAAGTTCGTTAATATTTTTTATTTTTAGTTCACGTTTCGTTAATTTTGTATATTTATTAGATCGTCTTTTTTGTTACGTCATACTTTTATTCCTTATCTTAGTCTTGTGGTGTTTATTTTTAAAGTAAAGTTTTTATAGACGTTCTCGTTTTTGGTCAAATATATTTAAAAAAATATTATCTTATTAAGCAACTGAATCTATTATATACAGTAACATTTTTTATCCAACCAAGCAAAAACTATTCATTGAACATACGCGTGTCCCAAAAATTCTCATCGCCAATCCTTCTTTCTCTCAAATAAATTTACGACGACCAGTATAAATCTCTCAAATTATATTAGCTTTTTAATTTCAACTCTGAGATCATAAACAATTCGTAACAGAACATTGCTTTTATGTTAAAAGTAACACGTCC